>NC_091992.1:68705440-68767385 GCF_044704955.1 Pristiophorus japonicus | reverse complement strand
CCCTTCTCCCCCCCCCCCCACTCAACCACCCCTTCTCCCCCCCCCCACTCAACCACCCCTTCTCCCCCCCCCAGTCAACCACCCCTTCTCCGCCACCCCCCCCCCCAGTCAACCACCCCTTCTCCCCCCTCCACACTAACCAACCACCCCTTCCCACCCACCCCCGCACTTACCACCCCTCCCCCCACCACTAACCAACCCCCCCACACCAACCTCCCCTTCTCTCCGCCCCCCCACCACACTAACCAACCACCCCTCCCACCCCACACTAACCAACCACCCCCCCCCCAACCAACTACCCCTCCACCACACCCCCCCCCAACCAACTACCCCTCCACCACCCCCCCCAACCAACTACCCCTCCACCAGCGCCCCCCCCCCCAGCCTACTACCCCTCCCCAACCCCACCCCCAACCAACTACCCCATCCCCACCAACCACCCCTCTGCCTCCAGCCATCCCTCCTACCAACCAACTATCTCACCATTCCGGTCCTCTGCCCCCCTCCCCCCTCACCATCCATTCTCCCACCATCCCCTCCCTTCAATATCCTTTTCCATCCCCTCCTGCAACTGTCCACTGCCCCTCTCAACATCAAGGCAGCATGTTATGGCACCAAGGAAAGCTGGTAAAACCCTCCAATGTCTGCAATTATACCTGGAACAAAGGAAACTGGTGGTTGTTGTCAGTCATCACAACCCCAGGATATCACTCGGGTTCCTCACAAAAAACGATTGTCTCAACCTTTCCTCCACCATAAAATGAGGTTTGGTGATGATTTCACTGTCCATAATAAAAGGCCATGCCAGTCTACAGCATGCCTTGGACAATGTCCAGGCTTGTACTAATAAGTGGCAGGTAATATTTGTGGAATATAAATATGAAGTAATGCCCATCTCCAATAAGAGAAAGCCCAGCCATCATCCCCTGATCTTCAATGGTTCCATCATTCCCATCTTATCCAGGTACACAAATCACGAAAAGCTCGGTCACGGGTACAAAAAATAATCAAACAGGCTAATTGAATGTTGGTCTTTAGCTCAAGTGGGGCCAGGGAAGGAAGTTATGATTCATTTGTATAGAGCCCTGGTCAGACCCCAGCCGGAGTATTGTGTTCAGTTCTGGGCACCACTCTTCAGGAAGCAGAGGCTACAGTACAGATTTATCAAATTGATGGGGCTAAGAAGGTTAAATTATGAGGACAGAATGCAAGTAAAATTAAGGAAAACCCAACTAAATATATTAAGAGCAAGAGAATAACTAAAGAAAGGGTAGGACCTATTCGAGACAATGAGGGTAATCTTTGTGTGGAGGCAGAAGATGTTGGTAGGGTTCTTAACGAATACTTTGCATCTGTTTTCACAAAGGAAAGGGGCAATGCAGACACTGCTGTCGAGGAGGAGTGTGATATTCTGGATGAAATAAACATAGTGAGAGAGGAGGTATTAAGGGGTTTGGCAGCTTTGAAAGTAGATAAGTCCCCAGGCCCAGATGAAATGCATCCCAGGCTGTTGAGCAGAGGCCTTGACTATCATTTTCCAGTCCTCTTTGGATCTGGGCATGGTGCTGGATGACTGCTAATGTGGTACCCTTGTTTAAGAAGGGAGAAAGGGATAGGCCGAGTAATTACAGGCCTGTCAGCCTAACCTCAGTGGTGGGAAAATTATTGGAAAAAAATCCTGAAAGACAGGATGAAGCTACATTTGGAAAGGCAAGGATTAATTAGGGACAGTCGACATGGATTTGTTAATGGAAGATCGTGTTTGACTAACCTGATTGAATTTTTCGAGGTGGTAACCAGGAGGGTCGATGAGGGTAGTGCGTACGATGTAGTGTATATGGACTTTTGCAAAGCTTTTGGTAAGGTCCCATATGGTAGACTGGTCATGAAGGTTAAAGCCCATGGGATCCAGGGCAAAGTGGCAAGTTGGATCCAAAATTGGCTCAGAGGTAGGAAGCAAAGGGTAATGGTTGATGGATGTTTTTGTGACTGGAAGGATGTTTCCAGTGCGGTTCCGCAGGGCTCAGTACTGGGTCCTTTGCTTTTTGTGGTATATATCAATGATATACAGTAGCTTTGAATATAGGGAGTATGATTAAGAAGTTTGCGGATGACACTAAAATTGGCTGTGTGGTTGATAATGAAGAGGAAAGTCATGGACTGCAAGAGGATATCAATCTACTGGTCAGGTGGGCAGAACAGTGGCAAATGGAATTTAATTCGGAGAAGTGTGAGGTAATGCACTTGGGGAGGGCTAATAAGGAAAGGATATACACATTAAACGGTAGGCCACTTAATAGTGCAGATTAACAAAGGGACCTTGGAGTGCTTGTCCACAAATCCTTGAAAGTAGCAGGCCAGGTGGTTAAGAAGGCATACAGAATGCTTGCCTTTATTGGCCGAGGCATTGAATATAAGAGCAGGGAGGTTATGCTAAATTGTATTATACTCTGGTTAGGCCACAGCTGGAGTACTGTGTGCAGTTCTGGTCGCTGTATTATAGGAAAGACGTGATTGCACTAGAGAGGGTGCAGAGGAGTGCACTAGGGTGCTGCTTGGAATGGAGAATCTTAGCTATGAGGACAGATTGGATAGGCTGGGTTTGTCATTGAGGTGTATAAAATTTTGAGGGGCCTGAATATAGTGGATAGCAAAGGCCTATTTCCCTTGGTGGAGGGGTCAGTTACGAGGGGCATAGTTTTAAGGTGGTTGGTGGAAGGTTTAGAAGGGACTTGAGGGGAGGCTTCTTGACACAGAGGGTTGTGGGGGTCTGAAACTCGCTGCCTGGAAGGGTGGTGGATGCGGAAACCCTCACACATTTAAAAGGTGCTTGGATGGGCACTTGAAGTGCCGTAACCTGCAGGGTTATGGACCTAGATCTGGTAAGTGGAATTAGACTGGATAACCTCTTGTTGGCTGGCGCAGATACCAAGGTGAATATAGCCAGGGTGATCTCCTAGACTAGTTTCGATCGTCCGGATGAGTCGGAGAGGAATTTTCCCAGATTTCTTTCCCTCATTTGGCCTGGGTTTTTAATCTTTTTTTGCCACTCCCAGGAGATCACATGGCTCCGGTTGGGGTGGAGTGTAGAATGTTGCGGTGCAGAGGGTATCAAATGTAGGTAAATCGAGTTGAGGTACAGATCAGCCATGATCTAATAGAATGGTGCAACAGACTCAAAGGACTGAATGGCCTTCTCCTGTTCTTATGAGTGGCTCATTTCTTGACCCCCTCAAAGCCTTTTCACTATCTACAAGACTCAACACTCACCTGGCTGGGTGCAGCTGCAACAAGCTCAAAAAACTTGACACCTTCCAGGATAAAGCAGCCTATTTGATTGGTGGTTTCTTGTGAATTTTGCACCCCCTTCAAAACCAATTGTCCGCCATAAGCCTGTCATTTCCATGCTTAACAGTATTGTGGGAACTCCTTCGCTACATGGACTGCAACGGTGCAAGAAGATAGCCACCACCACTTTCTCTGGGCAACTAGGGATGGGAAATAAATGCTGCCCTTGCTAGCGATGCCCACATCCCAAGAATTATTTTTTTTTAAAGGGAGAATCTTAGACACGACAGGTCACTGGTGTTTCAGCTGAAGATACGGAGCTTCTCAATTGAAGCATTTACCCCAGTTGATCCTTGCAAAGGACAGGGCAGAGTACACTTGATGGCACTCATGTATCCTCCTCATGTCAGCAGGATCCACTACATTGAGGCCGAAAGAGTAGCCTCCAGACCGACCACGAACAAATACAATTCCAGCAACACCATGCACAAAGGTGCAGGAAAGGCTCTATGCAGATAGAATACAGCTGGATGCACATGGGGCATGTCTGACATACTCCTTCCAAAGCGAGGAGTTTGTTAAAGATCTGTTAACTTTAATGAGACATTCATGCAATGTTGTACAGATAGCAGATCTGGCGATAAAGTGTACTGAACACAAAATCTCACAAACTTCCAAACAGATAATCATGATCAACCCTCTCCAATGCCTTCTCCTGATGTCGGGAAAATAAGGTGCTTGACAGACTAGTCCTCTGGGAATGATGGGTTAGGACCCGGATCAAATGCAGGTTATCGTAAATACAGTGCCCTGGATTGTGTAGAACTGGTCAGGGTAGATGATGTGGGCTAGCATGGAGAAAAGGCAGGGGAACATGGCCTTCACAAAGACTTCATATTTTAAAGAAAGAAAATCTTACATTTCTACAGCACCTTTCACAACTCCAGGGTGTCCCAAAGCACTTTATAGCCAATGAAATACTTTTGGAGTGTAGTCCCTGTTGTAATGTAGGAAACACAGCAGCCAATTTGCACACAGCAAGCTCTCACAAACAGCAATGTGATAATGACCAGATAATCTGATTTTTAGTGATGTTAGGTCAGAACTCTCCTGCTCTTCTTCGAAATAGTGCCATGGGAACTTTTACGTCCAACTGAGATGGCAGACGGGACCTCGGTTTAACGGCACCTCCGACAGTGCAGTGCTCTCTCAGTTCAGCCTCAGTTGGACGTAAAAGTTCCCACGGCAGTATTTCGAAGAGCAGGAGAGTTCCGACCTGTGTACTGGCCAATACTTAACCCTCAACCAACATTACTAAAAATCAGATTATCTGGTCATTATCGCATATCTGGTCATTGTCACAGTCTGGAACCACTTCCTGCTCCTTTGACCCTATTCCCACTAAACTGCTGACCACCCAACTTCCTTTTTTGGCTCCCATGTTAGCTGACATGGTTAAAGGTTCTCTCTCCTCAGGTACTGTTCCCCTCTCCTTCAAATCTGCTGTCCTCACCCCTCTCAAAAAACCAACCCTTGACCCCACTTTGCTTGCTAACTATCGCACCATCTCCAACCTCCCTTTCCTGTGCAAAGTACTTGAATATGTTGTCGCCTCCCAAATCCACGACCATCTTTCCATGAATTCAATGATTGAATCCCTTCAATCTGATTTTCGTCCCTGCCACAGTACCGAAACGGCTCTCATCAAAGTCACAAATGACATCCTTTGTGAGTGTGATAAAGGTAAACTATCCCTCCTCGTCCTTCTGGACTTGTCGACAGCCTTTGACACAGTTGACCACTCCATCCTCCTCCAACGCCTCTCCACCATCGTCCAGCTGGGTGGGACTACACTCGTCTTATCTCTCTAATCGTAGCCAGAAAATCTCCTGCAATGGCTTCTCTTCCTACTCCCGTATTGTTACCTTGGGTGTCCCACAAGGATCTGTCTTGGACGCCTCTTATTTCTCATCTATATGCTGCCCCTTGGCGATATCATCCAGAAACACGGAGTCAGTTTCCACATGTATGCTGACGACACCCAGCTTTACCTCTCCACCACTTCTCTCGACCCCTGCTTGGTATCTAAATTGTCAGACTGCTTGTCTGACATTCAGTACTGGATGAGCAGAAATTTTCTCCAATTAAATATTGGGAAGACCGAAGCTATTACCTTTGGTCCCCGCCACAAACTGCGTTCCCTAACCACTGACTCCATCCCTCTCCCGAGCATCAATCTGAGGGTGAACAAGACTGATCGCAATCTAGGTGTCATATTAGACCCTGAAATGAGTTTCCAGCCACATATCCGAGGCATAACTAAAACCGCCTTTTTGCACCTCCGTAACATTGCCCGCCTCCGCCCCTTCTGCTGCTGAAACCCTCATTCATGCCTTTGTTCCTCAAGACTTGACTACTACAACTCACTCCTAGCTGGCCTCCCACATTCTATACTACGTAAACTTGAGGTGATCCAAAACTCAGCAACCCGTGTCCTAACTCGCACCAAGTCACGATCACCCATCACCCCTGTGCATTCTGACCTACATTGGCTACCGGTCAAACAACGCCTCGATTTCAAAATTCTCATCCTTGTTTACAAATCATTCCATGGCCTTGCCCCTCCCTATTTCTCTCATCTTTTTTAGCCTTACAATCCCACAAGATGTCTGTGCTCCTCAAATTCTGGCCTCTTAAACATCCCTGATTAGAACTGCTCAACCATTAGTAGCTGTGCCTTCAGCTGTTTGTGTCATGTATTCAACCAGCAATGTAACCCATGTATAATCTGATCTAAGTTGTACAGTGTGAGAACAATGACCACTAGGTGGGAGACACTCCTAACCTGAGCCTTCATCACTTTGAGTGCTAAGGAATAAAGGACAGGTCACAGACTGGCCTCTCAAGCATGGGCCTCGTGTGCATTTATACTGTATAGTAAGGACCTATCAATGGCGATGAGAAACTGAGATTTAAACCACGCGAGCATGGCCACAAGCAGAACAGATGAGAGGTACTGTGTTAAGGAATGGTTGGAACAGAGATTCAACATTGTTAAAGCAGCACACAGTTCTCCAACCAGACAGGGGCAATCGGGCATGCCCCAACATGTAGTCGAACCCAGAGGGGGAGTTCGACAGAGACAATGGCAAGCTGAACGGCGATTCACGCCATTGCAAGGGACAATGCGGCCAGTAATGGGGCCATCAATGCCTGTTAATGGTGCACTCAAGGCCAATAACAGATGCAGTCAGGGACGATTGACTGGCAAGGGATCTTTTGTTTCCAACAACAGCTCATGTTGGAGGCTTGGAGGCACACACTCAGCCGGAGGTGGCAGAGATGAGCAAAATACCTGCAGAAATGAACGCTGGGGGAAATCGCTGGAAGCTGAAGTTCAGCGAGTTCATGTGGAGCATGTATAGAGTTCATATACCAGGACGCCACCAATAATGATGACAGTGCTCCTCAATGGCATCCCAGTATCAATGGAGCTAGACACGGGGGCCAGCCAGTCCCTGATGGGTATCAAACAGTTCAAAAAGTTGTGGGCGTCCAAGGCCAAGAGGCCAAAAGGCCAAAATTATCGCCGATTGACGCACAGCTACGGACTTACACAAAGCAGATCATTCCGGTGCTAGGCAGCGCCACGGTAGTCGTGACCCACAAAGATTCGGAGAACAGGATGCCACTCTGGATTGTCCCAGGGGACGGTCCCGCACTACTGGGGAGCAGTTGGCTTGCTGTCATGAACTGGAAATGGGGCGATGTCAATGCAATTTCCTCTGTGGAGCGAGTATCATGCTCACAGATCCTGGACAAATTTGACTCATTATTTCAACCCGGCATCGGCACTTTTGTGGGGGCCAAGGTAGTGATTCACATAAACCCGGACGCCAGGCCAGTACACCACAAGGCCAGAGCGGTGCCGTACATGATGCGGGAAAAGATAGAAGGCGAATTGGACCGCCTGCTGAGGGAAGGCATCATCTCGCCAGTCGAATTCAGTGACTGGGCGAGCCCGATTGTGCCGGTGCTCAAGGCGGATGGGTCGGTCAGGATATGTGGTGATTACAAGACCACCATCAATCGGGTGTCACTCCAGGACCAGTACCCGCTACCGAGAGCGGAGGACCTCTTTGCGACGCTATCCGGTGGCAAACTTTTTTCAAAATTGGACCTGACCTCAGCTTACATGACCCAGGAGCTGGCGAGTGAGTCGAAGAAGCTGACCACCATCACGACACACATGGGGTTGTTTGAGTACAACAGATGTCCGTTCGGGATTCGCTCGGCCGCCGCGATCTTCCAGCTAAATATGGAAAGCCTCCTCAAGTCAATTCCAGGGACGGTGGTTTTTCAGGACGACATCCTCATTACGGGTTACGATACTGAAGAACACCTCCACAACCTGGAGGAGGTGCTACGCAGACTGGACCGGGTAGGGCTGCGACTGAAAAAGGCGAAGTGCGTCTTCCTAGCTTCAGAGGTAGAATTCCTGGGGATGAGGGTAGCAGCAGACGGGATCAGCCCTACTGCGTCCAAGACGGAAGCGATCCAGAGAACACTCAGACCCCATAACACGACGGAGCTGCATTCGTTCCTGGGACTCCTGAACTATTTTGGTAACTTTCTTCCCAAATTGAGCACGCTGCTAGAGCCGCTACACGTGCTCCTTCGCAAAGGTCGCGAATGGGTCTGGGGGGACAGCCAGGAAAGGGCTTTTAATAGAGCACGCAATTTGTTATGTTCCAACACTCTGTTAACACTATACGACCCATGTAAGAAACTTGTGTTAACGTGCGATGCGTCATCCTATGGTGTCGGGTGTGTGTTGCAGCATGTCAATGTCAAGGGTCAGTTACAGCCGGTAGCTTATGCCTCCAGGAGTCTGTCCCAGGCAGAAAGGGGTTACGGGATGGCAGAAAAGGAGGCGCTCGCATGTGTATATGCTGTAAAGAAAATGCACCAGTACCTGTTTGGCAGGAAATTTGAGCTGGAGACAGATCACAAACTCCTAACGTCCCTTTTGGCCAACAACAAGGCCATAAATGCAAACGCATCGGCCCGCATATAGAGATGGGCACTCACGTTAGCCGCCTATGACTATACAATTCGGCACAGACCGGCCACCGAAAACTGCGCCGATGCACTCAGCAGGCTCCCACTAGCCACCACTGAAGGGGCTACCGAGCATGCTGCTGAGATGGTCATGGCTGTTGAAGCTTTCGGAAGCGAAGGATCACCTGTGACAGCCCGTCAGATTAAAGTCTGGACAAATAGAGACCCGCTATTGTCTCTAGTCAAGAAATGTGTCCTGAATGGGGACTGGGCAGCCACGTACAGGGCATGCCCTGAGGAATTTAAACCATTTCACAGGCGCAGGGATGAACTCTCGATTCAGGCCGATTGCCTACTGTGGGGAAACCGCGCAGTCATGCCCCAGATGGGCAGAGAGGTGTTCATCAGAGAACTCCACAATGAGCACCCGGGCATTGTCATGATGAAGGCAATTGCCAGGTCACACGTTTGGTGGCCAGGGATAGACGCAGATCTGGAACTTTGTGTTCGCAAGTGCAACACATGTGCCCAGCTGGGCAATGCGCTCAGAGAAGCCCCCCTTAGGCCATGGCCCGCCAAGCCTTGGTCACGCATCCATGTGGACTACGCAGGTCCTTTCATGGGAAAAATGTTTTTGGTTGTAGTAGACGCCTACTCCAAATGGATCGAGTGTGACATTTTAAATTCAAGCACATTCTGCCACGGTAGAAAGTCTACGGGCAATGTTCGCGGCCGTCTCCCGGATGTCTTGGTCAGCGACAATGGCCCGTGCTTCACAAACACTGAATTTCAGGACTTCATGGCAGGCAATGGAATTAACCATGTCAGAACGGCACCGTTCAAGCCGGCCTCAAACAGCCAGGCAGAACGAGCAGTGCAGATAATCAAACAGGGCATGCTCAGAATCCAAGGGGGTTCCCTACAAAGACGCTTATCACGCCTCCTGTTGGCCTATAGATCCCGACCACACACTCACAGGGGTTCCACCCGCAGAGCTACTAATGAAAAGGACGCTCAAAACCAGGTTATCCCTTATAACCCCACCATGAAAGAAATTGTCGACAGCAGGCGCCAGCCACAATATGACTGCCATGACAGGAATGCGAGGGCGCGATGTATTGATGTAAATGATCCTGTTTTTGTCCTCAACTACGCTGCAGGGCCCAAATGGCTCGCAGGCACTGTGATTGCCAAAGAGGGAAATAGGATTCTGGTAGTTAAACTTACCAATGGACAAATCTGCCGCAAACACGTGGATCAAACAAAAAGGAGGTTCAGCAACCCCATAGAAGAAGCAGAGGAAGAACACAATGTAGAGTTCACTCCACCACAGGTGACCGAACACCGGAACCAAAGGGAGGAGAGCCCAGTCACTGTGGGCAGTCCGGACAGGCCTGAGGCACCGCAAACAGTAGACAATCAGGCCAGCGTCCAACAACCGGAGCCCCAACTCAGGCGCTCTACCATAGAGCGTAAACCACCAGAGAGACTTAACCTGTGATCCCAATAAGACTTTGGGGGGTAGGTGATGTCATCTATTCAACCAGCAATGTAACCCATGTATAATCTCACCTAAGTTGTGCACTGTGAGAACAATGACCACTAGGTGGGAGACACTCCGAACCTGGGCCTTCAGGTACAAAAGGGGAAGCTCCACCCACCTTCATCACTTTGAGTGCTAAGGAATAAAGGACAGGTCACAGACTGACCTTCTCTCAAGCATGGGCCTCGTGTGCATTTATACTGTATAGTAAGGACCTATCAGTTTGGGCCCGAAACTCTGGAACTCCCTCCCTAAACCTCTCCCACTTCTCTTTCCTCCTTTAAGACGCTCCTTAAAACCTACCTCTTTAACCAAGCTTTTGGTCATCTGCCTTAATTTCTTCTTTTGTTGCTCGGTGTCAAATTTATTTGTTTTGTAACACTCTTGACGTTTTACTACGTTAACGGCGTTTTTCTATCTGCTCAGGTCTCTGGAGTGGGTCCTGAACCCACAACCTCTGATTCAGAAGCAAGACTGCTCCCACTGAGCCACAGCTGACATTTTGCACTGATGAGGGAAACCAAGTGGCAGTTCTTCAAGTGATGTCAATCCTTGTTTGGCAGCACACCAGTGACTGCCCTGTGCCCAGAAAGGGGCACCTCCACATATGCGATTGATTCTTTTCTCAGAGCTTTACTGCAGGGTATTTGGTGGAGGCCTTGGGCAGCTGGTCAAGGGTTAGTGGAGAATGTTAATGGGCACCCTGACATTGTTTCTTTTTTCTCATTCCAGTATGAGTCACATTAATTTCGCTTCTTTAGTTCGAGTGGGATTTGGTGGTGCCGCTCGGCTATTTCCGGGACCGCTCGGGTATTTCCGGGACCGCTCGAGTATTTCCGGGACCGCTCGGGTGACTCGTGGAGCAGTGGCGGTGTGTGCATTATGAGCTTCCCGGGGCCCGGACGGGCGGCCTCGAACCGCGGCCGTGGTGATCCGATGGAACCGCGGCCTCCTCCGGCCAAGAAGTTTAAAACGTCGCTGAGCGGCCAGAGACGCGACCATGCGTTCATCCAGGAGAGGGAGCAGCAGCGCAGAGGCCTGCCCATCTACCGGGTTCGGGGCAAGCTCATCGGCCAGCTGCGCCAACTCGATACCGCCATCATCATAGGTACAGGCCCACAACCCCGCGCCTCGCCACCGCGGCTCAGTGGGTAACAAGTCCCGCTCCAGAGACTTGCGCACAAAAATCTAAACTGACACTCACAGTGCGGCACTGAGGGAGCGCCGCACTGTCGGAGGGGCGGTAGTGAGGGAGCGCCGCACTGTCGGAGGGGCGGGAGTGAGGGAGCGCCGCGCTGTCGGAGAGGCGGTACTGAGGGAGGGGCGGTACTGAGGGAGCGCCGCGCTGTCGGAGGGGCGGTACTGAGGGAGCGCCGCGCTGTCGGAGGGGCGGTACTGAGGGAGCGCCGCGCTGTCGGAGGGGCGGTACTGAGGGAGCGCTGCGCTGTCGGAGGGGCGGTACTGAGGGAGCGCGCGCTGCGCTGTCGGAGGGACGGCACTGAGGGAGCGCCGCACTGTTGGAGGGGCAGTACTGAGGGAGTGCCGTTCGGTCGGAGGGGCAGTACTGAGGGAGTGCCGTTCGGTCGGAGGGGCGGTACTGAGGGAGCGCCGCACTGTCGGAGGGGCGGTACTGAGGGAGCGCCGCACTGTCGGAAGGGCAGTACTGAGGGAGCGCCGCACTGTCGGAAGGGCAGTACTGAGGGAACGCCGCACTGTCGGAAGGGCAGTACTGAGGGAGCGCCGCACTGTCGGAAGGGCAGTACTGAGGGAATGCTGCACTGTCGGAGAGGCAGTACTGAGGGAGCGCGTTGTCAGGTGCCATATTTCGGATGCGACGCTAAACCGAGGCCCCGTCTGCTCTCGCAGGTGTATACAAATGATCCCATGGCACTGTTTCGAAGAGGGGAGTTATCTCCAGTGTCCTGGCCAATATTTATCCTTCCACCAACATCACGATAAAAAACAGATTATCTGGTCATTATCAAATTGCTGTTTGTGAGACCTTTGAGTGCTGCCACGTTTTCTACATTACAACAGTGACCGCACTTCAAAAGAACTTTATTGGCAGTAAATTGCTTTGAGGTCTTGCAAACTTTCTTTCATCAATGCCGGTGTACATATTGACCACCCTGTTCAGCACGTGAGACAGGAAACCTTCAGTGTCAGTATTTGTGTTTTTACATGCAGTGTTTATCATGAAGATTGTAAATCTCATCCTTGGACAAGTGGCTGAAGTTCCAGACGTTGTTCAGAGTTCCCCGCTGGCTGTGCCGTTTACATGTTCCTGATTGAGGAAGAAAGAACTTGTATTTATATCCGACTTTCATGTTCTCAGTATTTCCCACAGCATTTAACAGACAATAGATCATTTCTGAAGTGGAGTCAATGTAGGGTTTCCCACCTTGGTTGGAAGTATGTTTGGAGGTTTTATCACATCTCCAGTATTTTTATAACTAATATGTGAAACTGTTGAAAGAAAATGGGAAAGAAGCACACTTTGTTCTAAGGCCATTATGACTGTTCTCCTGGGTTCCTCACCGCAGTGTTCAGGACACTAATCTTCAATTCCTGGAGATTCCAGCACAATTGTAAATCAATGCTGTTTTCGAGGCAATTATGTCAGGCAATGTATGCCTAGCAAGATCTCACAAACAGTAAATGCATGAATGACTGGTTAATTTGTTTTGGTGTTGGATGAAGTCGGAATTTTGACCAGGACACTGAGAGAACTCTCCTGCTCTTTAAATACTGCATTAGGATCCTTTACATCTACCTGAACAGGCAGGCAGGGCTTTAATTAAATGCCTCATCCAAAGGAGACACTGATCATGGCGGGGTGGAGCTGGAATATTGTGGCCATGTCCATCATAAATGATATATGGAAACATTGTTTTGCAATGTACTGATTTTTTTGTATGAATTGTAATGTTGATAACTGGATTAAAAAGATGACGTCCATTCTGATTTTTAAACGTGCAAGTTTAAACTGAAGTACTCCAAGCACTGAGTGGAGTATACTATTTGAATGTGTGGATTTATGGAAGCTTGTATTACATAGGTGTCAGTTTGGCTCAGTTTGGAGTGATTCCACTCTTGCCCCAAAGTCAGAAGGTTGTGGATCCAATTATGTTTCAGGACACAAATATCTAACCTGCATTGACATCATTGAATAGGGTATGGTATCCTCGTGCTTATGATGCTGGACTAGCAACCCAGAGCTCGTCAAATTGAATTCAGTCATTTGTGGGCTAGTAGAAAGATGACCATGAAAGCTGTTGTAGCAACCCAACTGATTCACCAATGTCAGTCAGGAAACATAGGAACAGGAGGAGGCCATTCAGTCTCATGAACTTCCTCCATTCAATTAGATCATGCCTGATCCATATCTCGACTCTCATATATCCATGTTTGCTCCATATCCCGCAATACCCTTGCCTAACAAAACCTATCTTTCTCAGTTTTGACATTTTCAATGGACGACCCACCCACCCACCTCAACAGATTTTGGGGGCAAGAGTTCCAGATTTCCACTACCCTTTGTGTGAAGAAGTGCTTCCTAACATCACCCCTGAATAGCCTAGCTCTAATTTTTAAGGTTCTGCCCCCTTGTTCTGGATTGCTACTCTATCAAATCCTTTAATCATCTTAAACACCGCAATTAGATCACCCGTAATCTGTGCCCGAGGGAATACAAGCCTGTATGCAACCCATCCTCATCATTTACCTCTTTTAGCCCCAGTATAATTCTGGCAAATCTGCACTGCTCCCCCTCCAATGCCAATTTATCCTACCTGGGGTGCGGTGCCAGAATGGAACACAATTCTCCAGATGGGGTCTAACCAGAGCTCTGTACAGCTGGAACATAACCTCCAGCCCTTTGTATTCCAGACCGCTGGAGTTCGAGGCCAACATTGCATTAACCTGTTTCATTATTTTTTGTCCAGCTTTTAGTGATTTCTGTACATGAACCCCTAAATCTCTCTAATCCTCTACAGTTCCTAGCTTCTCAACATTTAGAAATTACTCTGATCTATCATTCTTGGGTCCAAAGTGAATTACCTCACTTTTCCCCACACTGGAGAACAACCCCAACTTCTCCAGTCTATCCACTTAACTGTGATCCCTCATTCCTGGAACCATTCTAGTAAATCTCGTCTGTCCCCTCTCTAGAATCTTCACGTCCTTCCTAAAGTGTGGTGTCCAGAATTGGACACGATACTCCAGCTGGGGCTGAGAATGGATTGCAGTTAACATAAAATGGAATACAAAGTCTATAAGCATAGTAACAGTAAAAGGGTTGTCAGAGTAGGCCAATTAGAGACCAAAATGGAGAACACTTGGTGGAGGCAGTAGGCATGTCTGAGATATTAACTGAGTGCTTTGCATTAGTGTTTACCAAGGAAGAGGTCTTGAAAATTTGTCTGTCATAATGGGGCTGAAATTGTGGTCGGAGGCTTCCCGCGAATTGTCTCCGACCTGAAACATTTTTCCGAAAGTACCGGGAGGAGCGTGGGATTCTGTTCCCGCGCTGCGAAGCACGCTCCCGTCCTCCAGGTTCCCACAGACGGTGCAGTCACATGTGAGTACTCAGCCAATCGGGTACAGTATTCCACAGCTTTCTCAACTAGCAATGGGAACTCCGTATCTGCGAGTTCTCATTGCTATTAATGAGAGAAAAAAACAAACACACTAAACATGTATAATAAAAAATAATAAACACACCTCACATAATTAAAATTAGAGAAAAAAAGTTCTTGAGTTTTTTAAATTATGGTTAAAAATAAATGTAACGTAATGGGCAGGATTTTTTAAAATAATGTGTTTTTTAAAAATTTAATTTAATTATATTTTTTTGTGTTTTTAAACTCTTGCGCCTGTAAAAGTAGGCCATCTTTTATCTGGCACAAGAATTTTGAGGATGTTTGCAGGCAAGATATGGGTAAATCCTGCAATCTTGCCCATGCAAATGTCCTCGCTCCCGAGATGCTTTGGCTCTGTCAAGCTCCAGCTTGACAGATCGGAAAAGGCAGTTTTCAGCGCATGTGTCTTCTGCCCTGAAAACCGGCTTTTGCGATGCCTTCCCGGCTCCGTACACGTCCCATACGGACCTGGGGAGGCCAGGATTTCCACGCCATTTTACTTGTATTAAATCTAGTAAGTCCTTCCCTTTATTTTTTCCTTGTATCTCTGATATTTTATCCTCATCCTCTGCCGTGAAGACTAATACAAAGTAATTACTCAGCAAGTCTGCCATTTCCTTATTTCCTTATTTTCAATTGCAACATCACCTGCATATGTCTTTAAGTCATCTACTTTTTCTCAATATATTTGTAAAAACTTAGTCAAAAGCAAAATATTGTGGATGCTAGAAATCTGAAATAAAAACAGAAAATGCTGTAAATACTCAACAGGTCAAGCAGCATCTGTGTAGAGAGATCCAGAGTTAACGTTTCAGCTCTGATGAAAGGTGATTGGCCTGAAACGTTAACTCTGTTTCTCTCTTCACAGATGCTGCCTGACCACCTGAGTATTTCCAGCATTGTTAAAAACTTAGTGTTGTCCCTGATATCCCTCGCAAGGTTTTTCTTGTATTCCCCTTTTGCATCTCTTATCTCTGTATTCCATTGCTGTTCTTTATATCTCTTACAGTCTGTGGGATCTCTACTGTTCTTTGCCTGATCTCTCACTTCTTGTGTTTAATGACATAAGAGCTCTTGCCCTTTAGGGATGTGGACAGGTCTGGTATTCTGCCAAATATGCCTGTGAACATCACCCACTGTTCAGCGCTAGTTTTATCTGTTAATAGTTCTGCACAGTTTATTGTGGTCAATTCCTGCCTCATCCCTCCAAAGTCAGCCTTACCTAAATTTAAAACCTTGGTTTTTGACACTTTCCTCCTCCTCCTCAAATCCAATATCAAGTTGTATCATGTTATGGTCACTGTTAGCTGGGTGTTCCCTCACCGTTATTGACTGATTCAGGCTCATTACACATCACTAAGATGGCTTGTTGTTTTGTTGAACGTATTCCTGAAAACAAAGAAATTTGCTGCCTTTGGGACTCGCTATTCTGCTTCTCCCAGTCTGTGTGAAAATCAAAGTCTTGTATTATAACCACTCTGTTTTTGCAACAAGCTTCTCTGATCTCTGTATTTGTGCATTCTGTTACTTTATCTGGAGGTCTATAAATAACTCCCACAAAATCTTGTATCCTTTTCTATTCCTCAATACTACCCAGCGAGTTTCTAGGGCCTGCTCCTCCTATTGCTCTGTCCTTTCTAAAGCCCTTCTAACCTGGAATATTTCCCTCCCAGTCGTGCCCAGCTTGTAGCCAGATCTCAGTGATGGCCACATCGTCATACCCTTTAAGCTGAATTTGCACTGGGAGTTTCTCTCAATGCCCTGATTTACTAGTGTTGTTTAGGAGCTAAATGTTAAGCAAGAACTCGAAACAGAAAATGCTGGAAATACTCAGCGGATCGGGTGGCATCTATGGAGAGAGAAACACAATAGTAAAATAAGACAAAGTGATCAATCTTCTCACTGCTGTTTGTGCACAAATTGGCTGTCATGTCTGACTACAAAACAATCGTGATTAAGCTTCAAAAGTAATTGGCCGCGAAGTGCTTCCAGATATCCTGAGATAGGAAAGGGAATTTCAGTGCACGTTCTATCCATAACTGGTGTGAGACCAGGAGTGGTAATGTGCAAAGTGCAGCCAACAAGACTGCAGTTGCACTGGGCTACAACTTGCCTGCTGCTACTGATGTGCTACACGGAGCTCCATTTCTGTGCCACCAATTTTTTAACACGATATTGAAGGTAGCAGCATTTACTTTCTCATAACATTGAAAAGACAACAGACCACCTGAACACTTTCAAAACCTCGCCTCGCAAAGTACTGCCATTATACTCCACCTAGTGTGAAGTCCGAGATTCCAGGTGGCTTCCTGAATGGCAGCTTTGGCGTGTGTTAGAAGTAGTTTGGGACCTGACTCCTGAGATAGTGGGCCTATTTTGCATTGTTGTACCGATGAGAAAGTGGCAGTGTAATTACAACTGAATACAGCATCCATCCAACACGAGCATCAAATAAGGCAGAGGGCAGGTGTAATATAAATGGATGTGGAACATCAGCATAATGATGTCGAACACAGTTCCGAGGCATTGCCATGGTGGTGGTAGGGTTGCCAGTACAAGTGTTTCACTTTAATACTTTGTAGTTACGCACTGTATTAATCATTACAAACCAAAAGCTTTTTTTGGTAAACATACTTAAAATTTGTTTTAAATATCTCAATGGGAAAAATTCTGGTAGAGTGTTGGAACTCTTCCCCTCTTGGGATTTTGATTCAAATCTAGCCTATACCAATCGGAGGAAGGTCTTCTCAATCTGCTGGTTCTGAGAGTCTCATGTGAAGTGAGTTTGGCCAGTCTCGGCATGGTCCGAAGCTGCTTAGTTTAGTGATGGTGGGAAGGCTCACTCGAGTATAGATGCTCTGCTCATTTTGTATTTTTTAATTCTAGGTGAGACAGGTTCTGGGAAGACAACGCAGATTCCTCAATATCTATATGAAGCCAGCATCGGCCGGCAAGGTGTCATCGCCATCACACAGCCCCGACGCGTGGCAGCGATATCACTTGCAGCCAGGGTCTCGGAAGAAAAGAACACTGAGTTAGGCACATTGGTAAGGTTGGTTTTATTCATTCGTAGGTTGTGGGCGCCAATGGCAAAGCCAGCATTTATTGTTCATCCCTTGTTGCCCATGAGAAGGTGATGATGGGCTGCCTTCTTGAATCACAGTGCTACCAGGGAGGGAGTTCATGGATTTTGATACAGCAACCATGAAGGAACGGTGATATATTTCCAAGTCAGAACAGTGTGTGATTTGAAGGGAAACTTGCAGCTGATGGTGTTCCCATGTGCGTGCTACTCTTGTCCTTTTAGTTGGTAGAGGTTGCAGGTTTAGGAGGTACTGTCAAAGAAGCCTTGGTGAGTTGCAGTGCATCCTGTGGATAGCACACACTGCAGCCACATTGTGCCAGTGGTGGCGGAAGTGATTCTTTAAGATGATGGCTGGGCTGCTTTGTCCTGGATGGTGTCAAGCTTCTTGAGTGTTGTTGCTGCTGTGCTCCTCCAGGCAAGTTGAGAGTGTTCCATCACACTCTTGATTGTGCCTTGTAGATGGTGGAAAGATTTTGGGGAGTCAGGAGGTGAGACACTCGCCGCAGAATACCCAGCCTCTGACCTGCTCTTGTAGCCACAGTATTTATGTGGCTGGTCCAGCTGGGTTCTGGTCAATGGTGACCCCCAGGATGATGTTGATGCGGTAATTTGGTAATGGTAATGTTATTGAATGTCAAGGGGAGGTGCTTAGACTCTCGCTTGCTGGAGATGGTCATTGCCTGACATTTGTGTGGCGCGAGTGTTACTTGCCATTTATCAGCTCAAGCCTGAATATCATCCAAGTCTTGCTGCATGCGAGCATGGACTGCTCCATTATCTGAGGTTTTGCGAATGGAACTGAACACTGCGTAATCATCAGCGAACATCCCCACTTCTGACCTTATGATGGAGGGAAGGTCATTGATGAAGCAGCTGAAGATGGTTGGGCCAAGGACACTGCCCTGAGGAACTCCTGCAGCAATGTTCTGAGGCTGAGATGATTGGCCTCGAACAACCACAACCATCTTCCTGTGTGCTATACATGACTCCAGCCAGTGGCGAGATTTCCCCCTGATTCCCATTGACTTCAGTTTTACTTTGGTGCCTTGATGTCAAGGGCAGTCACTCTCACCTCACCTCTGGAATTCAGCTCTTTAACAATGCTTGGACCAAGGCTGTAATGAGGTCTGGAGCTGAGTGATTATGGCGGAACCCAAACTGAACATCGGTGAGCAGGTTATTGGTGAGTAAATGCCGCTTGATACCTTCCTCACTTTGCTGATGATTGAGAGTAGGCTGATGGGACGGTAATTACTGACACCAGATCAACTTTCTCACTGTTTTTCGAGGTGGAAGACAATTATTGAAAAATAGAAACTGATGTGGATAGTCCCTAACTTAGAGTAATACTTCAATAAAACAGAAACTGCTGGGGACATACAGCAGCTCAGTCAGCATCTTCAAAGAGAAAAGATGAATGTTACAATTTTGGGTCTTTTTAAACCATCGTATCCTAGACTATTTTAGCTCTTGTATCATTAATATGGGTAAATCCCATTTGCCCAACCTTTGAGAATGTCTGTCCTTGCTGTTCAAGTGTTAGCTGTTGCTCAGTAGTAGTACTCTCACCTCTGAGTCAGAAGGTCATGGGTTCAAACCCCACTCCAGAGTCTGAGGGGGAACCCGCTGCACTGTCGGAGGTGGCGTCTTTCAGATAAGATGTTAAACCGAGGCCCTGTGTGCTCTCTCAGTTGGACGTAAAAGATCTTGTGCACTATTTTGAAGAAGAGCAGGGGAGTTATCCCTGGTATCCTGGCCAATATTTATCCTTCAACCAACATACTGAAAGATTTTTTAAAAATCTCATTGCTCTTTGTGGGAGCTTGCTGTGTAAAAATTGTTTGTGAAAAGCACTATATGAATGTAAGTCTTTCTTTAAATCGAGACAAACATTTGGCAGCATATCAGGTAAACAAAAGGCACATCTGTTTGTCATTGCTGTAAGACGTAATGTCTCTGCAAAATTCCACTTCAGTATTTGAAAGTGGGCGAGTGTCACAGAGAACCTCATTTAAACTTTAAAATATGAACAACTTGTATTTATATAGTGCCTTTAATCAGAGAATCATAGAAATTTACAGCACTGAAGGAGGCCATTTCGGCACATCGTGTCTGCACTGGCTGACCAGGAGCCATCCAGCCTAATCCCACTTTCCAGCTCTTGGTCCGTAGCCCTGTAGATTACGGCACTTTAAGTGCGCATCCAAGTACTTTTAAATGTGGTGAGGGTTTCTGCCTCTATCACCCTTTCAGGCAGTGAGTTCCAGATCCCACAACCTTCTGGGTGAAGAAATTTCCCTTCGTATCTCCTCTAAACCCCCCCCACAATTACATTATATCTATGCTCCCTGGTTGTTGACCCCTCTGCCAAAGGAAACCGGTCCTTCCTATCAACTCTATCCAGGCCTCTCATAATTTTATACACCTCATACAGGTCTCCCCTCAGCTTCCTCTGTTCCAAAGAAAACAGACCCAGCATCTCCAATCTTTCCTCATAGCCAAAATTCTCCAGTCCAGGCAACATTCTTGTAAATCTCCTCTGCACCCTTTCCAGTGCAATCACATCTTTCCTGTAATGTGGTGACCAGAACTGTACACAGTACTCCAGCTGCGGCCTAACCAGTGTTTTATACAGTTCAAGCATAAGATGTAATAAAATGTCTGAAGGCGCTTTACAGAAGCAATTTCAAATAAAACTTACCACATAAGGTGATACTAGAGCAGATGACCAAAAACTTGGACAAAGAGGTTTTAAGAAGCATCTTAAAGAAAGAGAGACGAAGTAGGCGTAGAAGTTTAGGCAGAGAATTCCAGAGATAAGAGCCGAAGGCACGGCCACCAATAGTGGAGCAAAGAAAATCGGAAATGTGCAAGAGGCCAGAATTGGAGGAATGCAGAGATCTCTGAGGATTGTAAGGCTGGAGGGGATAAAGAGATAGGGAGGGGCGAGGACATGGAGAGATTTGAAAACCAGGATGAGAATTTTAAAATGGAGGCGTTGCCAAATCTGGAGCCAACTCGGTCAGCAAGCACGGGCTGCTGGGTGAACAGGACTTGGTGTAAGTTAGGATGCTCAGTTTGGGTTCTGCCAGGATCACTTGGCTCCAGGCCTCATTACAGCCATGGTCCAAACATGGACAGAAATGCTGAATTCTAGAGGTGAGTCAGCAAGGCAGCATTTGACCAAGTGTGGCATCAAGGAGCCCTAGTAAAATTGAAGTCACTGGGAATCGGGGAAAACTCTCCACTGGCTGGAGTCATACCTAGCACAAAGGAAGATGGTTGTGGTGGTTGGAGGTCAATCATCACAGCCCCGGGACATCACTGTAGGAATTCCTCAGGGCGGTGTCCTAGGCCCAACCGTCTTCAGCTGCTTCATCAATGACCTTCCCTCCATCATAAGGTCAGAAGGGGGGATGTTCACTGATGACTGCACAGTGTTCAGTTCCATTCGCAACTCCTCAGAAAATGAAGCAGTCTATGCCCGCATGCAGCACGACCTGGACAACATTCAGGCTTGGGCTGATGTGTGGCGCGAATGCTACTTGCCACTTACGTGCCAGGCAATGACCAACAAGCGGGAGTCTAACCACCTTCTCTTGATATTCAGTGGCATTACCATCGCCAAATCCCCCACCACGAACATCCAGGGGGTCACCATTGACCAGAAACTGAACTGGACCAGCCTCATAAATACTGTGTTAACAAGAGTGGGTAGAGGCTGGGTATTCTGCGGCGAGTGTCTCATATCCTGACTCCCCAAATCCCTTCCATCATCTACAAGGCACAAGTCTCTTCACTTGCCTGGATGAGTGCAGCTCCAACAACACTCAAGAAGCTCAACACCATCCAGGACAAAGCAGCCCGCTTGATCGGCACCCCATCCGCCACCTTCAACATTCACTCCCTCCACCACCGGCGCACCCTGGCTGCAGTGTGTACCATCCACAAGATGCACTGCAGCAACTCTCCACGGCTTCTTCGGCAGCACCTCCCATCCCCGCGACCTCTACCACCTAGAAGGACAAGGGCAGCAGGCGCATGGGAACACTGCAAGTTTGCCTCCAAGTCACACCCCATCCTGACTTGGAAATATATCGGCGTTCCTTCATCGTTGCTGGGTCAAATTCCTGGAACTCCCTCCCTATCACCACACGGACTGCAGCGGTTCAGGAAGGCGGCTCATCACCACCTTCTCGAGGGCAATTAGGGATGGGCAATAAATGCTGGCCTTGCCAGCGACACCCACATCCCGGAACGAATAAAAAAATAAATAAAACAAGGAAATAATTCATCAGTGCATCAGTAGCATAATTGTGTATTTACAATGGACCATTCCTTAAGTAGATAAAATAATAAAAGTCACAGCTTTAAAGATAAAACAAAGCTTTTCTAGGTACAGCTTTCAAGTACACTTTCTCTCATTTCTACAACATCTGTGTATTTGAATGTTGTGTGTTGGCCTGTTACCAGGGAGACTATAATGACAAACTTTGCAAGATTGTGTGGGGTTAGGCCTAGTGCCGGATTCTGTCTGTTAAACTTTCTCGCACAGTGTACACTCTAGGGAGGGTTAGAGGAGGCTGATGAACTCTTGGATTTAGTGCCTTCACTGCAGCACAATTGGAGTGAGGACCGCCCAAGGTGGGAGCCTGTTTTCCCTTTCCCTTACTGGATGCGCTGGCAGGGAAATGTACTAATCCCCGAAAATGGGTGTGGAGTCGGGGTCCGTGGTAAACACCTGCCCGTTTCGTGTGTTGCAGGCAGCACGGTAAATTCGTACTGCTTTACATGACGGCTGTGTTCAGCCAGCGCTACCCGTGCTGTTCCTTGGCTGAACACATCAGCAGGGGCCTGATATCGCGAGTGGCTAGTGCTACTTAAAGGCAGCCTGCACCTCTTAAAGAGGAGGTGCATTGTGGTGGCAAGAAATGATGGAAGTCATTTGAAAACTGAATCCTTGCTCTGATACTTTGAGCAATGGCTGAACATGCGAGAGAGCGTCCATTAAGATTTTCGGACACTGCACTGGAGGCCTTGGTGAAAAGGAGGAAGAAATCCTGTATCTGCAGACATGTGCTCAGGCAGTGGGAAGAAGTAGTGGCGGAGGGCAATACCAGGAGTGTTGCTCCAAGAACATGTATACAGTGCAAGAAAAAGTTTTAACAATCTCGCCTGACTTGTCGATCAATGAGATAATCTTCAAATGGCATAACCTACCAACCACATCACCAGCCTCATCCACTGCTCGATTCACTACACCCCATCACTTACCTTCAATCAAGATTAAAACCTACCATTCATATGATTTACCTCACCCTCACACATCTAGCACGGTTGCAAGACTTACACCCACATCTTCCAGCTCGCGCACACTGGCAGCTATTCAACCATGACAGTCACATCATCCAAACATATTGCACGACACTCACTGACATACTTCCCTCTTTTTTACAAGCGCAGGCAGCAGTGATGAACTGGAGGAGGACCAGCACGCCCGCATGTTTTAGTCTCCATGGAGGAGGCAGTGCTGGCCATTATGGGAAGGGGCACCACTGAGGCCGTGGTCACTGGCAGGGCTGACGCAATCGATGATGAGGGTATCTGTATACCTAAACCCCCTTCTCATCCCTCAATCTCTTCCGATTTAGAAGCTGCAAATGGTGTAAGCACGCACGCACTTTCACCTTTCCCCTCACCACAACCCAAACCTTGCTCCATTTACATTTCAGATACACAAGAACTGCAACCTGCCCAGTCAGTGGAAGAAGAGGAAGGAGACTAAGAGTCACAGTCACCTGATCTTGCACTTGCAGCCACCGGCTCAGATACTGATAGTGTGTATTTTAGAGGCGGGATCTGCACGTGGTGAGACAATGGGCACGTGTGGGGGAGGCAGGAAGGTGGGGAGAGGATAGTGCAGGTGCTGTGGGTCAAAATTGCACTAGTTCTGCTGCAGTGGACTCCGATGAGGACTTTAATGCACCAGGCTACAGAAGTAGGCTGATGGATGTACATAACAAAATGTTTGGTGCACTGCGCTCAATGTCAAGGAGCGTGGAGGAGTCCAGCACCAAGTTGGCACAGAGCTTGGAGCTTATCCTTTCCAGCATGTCAGCTCTATCAGTACACCTGTGGAACCAACCATGAGGCAGCATCTGGCGACCGATGTCACAGTTTCCATCAAGGGTCTGAGTGTTCCGGGGAAAGCTCATATGGCTGTCATCGTGGCAGTGGATGCCAGTGTTCAAAGGGACGTGCAGGGTGTCACAGCAGTACAAATCTATTCTCCAATTGATCAGTAGGAATGCTGAGGCGCTGCCCCAGGAGAATTGCAGTGGCTCCATAGAACACGAATCTGCTGTCCTCTCTCAGGCTGACGACATTTGTGCTCCACCCCAGCCGCTTCGCCAGTGCCCTTGTTGTTGCCTGTCAGATAGCCGGTCCAGACTGCTGTCGCCCAGGCCGAGATGGTGCAGTCTGAAGCCGGGCCTTCTAGGCCCAGAGCTGCTCGAGGTCACCCTCCAAAGCCATCTGCAGTCTTCTCAATTGCAGGTCAGCAGCTTTCCACTACCCATACTGCAGCTATTTGGAGGAGCACTTGCGGACACAAAGGCACAAAGAAGATAGGCACTAATGAAATGCACATGGGTGATTAGTTTATTTTTGTACATGTCAAGATTGACTTTATAAACTTGGATTGAAATGTGCATTTTCTGATGGTTTTTATTTCTGTGTTGTGGGAAAAAGGATGATGTCAATGATAGAAGAAATGTAACAAAAAAGTATTTCAGCACCAGCCAGACCACTCCCTGTAGACTATTGAATATTTAGGAAAGCTCCAAAAAACATGCATCATTGCACCAACAACCAGAAGAAATAATCCAGCCATTAACCTGAGAGTAATTCATGGGGGCCGGAATTCGGGTACACCAGAAAGCTACCGCACGTACCTATGATTTTTTTAAACTGGTAGTCACCGCTGGAACTCTTGGTGCGGTGAGTAAATCCATTTTCAGTACTTTTAAATTTTTCCAAAGTCATACATAATGGGACGGGCTTTAGACTCAAAGCCAGGCTAACTGGCTGAAAATGGGTCGTTTGGGCCGTCTGCCGCTGTCAATCAACGTGCGTCACCACGCTCTCTCCCCTCCGTTAAAGGGGAGAGATTATATCATTTTTTAACTTTGGCCACTGGGCCACCAGGGAGGGTTTTGGCCAGACCAATGGCCTGGCACCCAAGAGGGGGTGCAGGGCTACCCATTGGCGGTCCTGCCAAACCCGGGGGCAGTATTTTGCTGGCCGATCAGCAAGTCGGCTGGCAAAAATTCTTTCATTGCGGCAGTGGGCGCTCCCCTTTAAGGGCCGTTGCACAGCCGGGCCGCACACTTCTTCAAACGGTACACCGGCAAAAAAACCTGCTGGGGTCACTGTATGGCGGGGGATCGCTGGATCGAGCTGAAAATGGATAGCTATGTATTTATTTGATTTTAATTGGGCAGCGGGATGTAGTCCAGGCCGAAAAAATTCCGACCTAAATTTTGAGACACTGAATTTCGGCCCCATGATCTCTTTTTAAATAGCATGGTTTTAGTGAGGGGTGGTGGCCCTTCGTGCCGTTTAACAACTTGTTCAGCTGTGTGAGGTTAAGACAGGGCATAGGCTGGAGAGTGGTGTTTGAAAATGGCAGCGCTGGCATCAAGTCACACTGATTGACGTCACAATCTTCCTGCTCTGCACGTTGCCGGCAGTTGTTAGGTGTGCACTATACCAAGATGGTAATGATGCACTTCATATCGAAGTGTGCACGCGCATCTTAGACGTGATTTTCGTGTGTTTGGAGGCCGCGTAACTCCTTTTTATTAAAAAAAACGAGCACTGCAGGTCCCACTATGTTTGCCAAAATTTTCTGTTTTAATTTCAGATTCCTTGCATTTGCAGCTTCTTTTAACCTCTTCCTCTACCTGCGTGTGTATTCATTGTGTGGGCCTCGTTAACTATATATCAACAGCAACTTGCATTTATATAGCACAATATAGATGCTTCATAGGAGCGTTATCAAACAAAATTTGACACTGAACCACATGAGATATTGGGGAATGTGACCAAACTCTTGGTCAGAGGTAGGTTTTGAGGAGCATTGTAAAGGAGGGGGAAGAGGTGGAGAAGTTTAGGGAGGGAGTTCCAGAGCTTGGAGCAACGGCAGATGAAAGCATAGCTGCAAATGGTGAAGCGATTAAAATCAGGGATGAACAAGAGGCTAGAATTAGAGGAGCGCAGAAATCTCGGAGCATTGTAGGGCTGGAGGAGGTTATAACGAGGGGGAGGTGCGAGGCCATAGAGTGATTTTAAAATCAAGGATTAACATTAACATTAATTATTTACTCATTATCTTACTCTCTGTGGTTAGCATAACTAATTTCTGCCATCTTTGCACAACTTTATGAAAGTGCTGACAAAGGGTCATCGACCTGAAACGTTACCTCTTTCTCTCCACAGATGCTGTCTGATCTGCTGAGATTTCCAGCATTTTCTGTTTTTATTAAAGTGCTTATCTTTTAGTTTTCAGTTCTGATGAAGAATGTACAACTGAAGTTCTCTTCTGTTTACAGATGCTGACCGACCTGCTTTGTAGTCCCAACATAGTCTGCATTCCTTTTGGTTTCATCATTTACAGTTTATTTATTTATTTATTTATTGTTTTATCTAAATTTATATCTCAGATTGGATACACCGTGCGGTTTGAAGATCTCACCTCTGCCGAGAGTAAAATCAAGTTTTTAACAGACGGGATGCTGCTTAGAGAAGCCATGGGAGATCCACTCCTTCGCAGGTACAGTGTTGTGATTTTGGATGAGGCCCATGAAAGGACTCTACACACGGACGTTCTCTTTGGCATTGTGAAAGCTGCACAGAGAAAACGGAAGGAATTCAGTAAAATGCCACTGAAGGTGAGGGCTCGGAGTTTGTCATCTAACCATATGCAAAATTCTAAAAGGCTGAGAACGGTGCAACTTCGTTGTCTGCTGTCCCACACCCCCCAGCCACACCCCAGGTTTCTCACTGAAATATCACAGAATCATAGAATAGTACAGCACAGAAGGAGGCCATTCCAACCCACTGATTCTGTGCCAGCTCTTTCAAAAAGCATTCCAGTCAGTCCCACTACCCCCGCTTTCCCTATATCCATGAAATTTTTTCTCCCTCAAGTATTTATCCAATTCCCTTTTGAAGACTACAATTGAATCTGCCTCCACCACCCTCTCAGGCAGTGCATTCCAGATCCCAACCTCTTGCTGCGTAAAAAAAGTTTGTATTCATGTCGCCTCTGGTTCGTTTGACAATCACCTTAAATCTGTGCCCTCTGGTTATCGACCCTTTAGCTACTGGAAACAGTTTCTCCTTATTTACTCTCTCTGAACTCTCGATAAACACCTCGATCAAATCTCCTCTCAGCATTCTCTGCTCATAGGAGAACAACCTCAGCTACTCCAGTCTATCCACATAACTGTAATCCCTCATCCCTGGGACCATTCCAGTAAATCTCTTCTGTACCCTCTCCAAAGCCTTCCTAAAATGTGGCGCCCGAAATGGGCACAATTCTCCAGCTGGGGCTGAATTCGTGTTTTATGTAGGGTTAACATAACATTCTGGCTTTTGTACTCTCTGCCTCTATTTATAAAGCCCAGGATCCCATAAGCTTCATTTAACTGCTTTGTTAACCTGTCTTGCCACCTTCAAAGATTTGTGCACAAACAGCCCCTGTCTCTGTTCTTGCACTCCTTTAAAATTGTACCATTTAGCGTGTATTGTCTCTCCTCACTCTTCCAATCAAAATTTATCACCTCACACTTCTGAGTTGAATTTCATCTGCCATGTGTCCACCCATTCCACCAGTCTGTCATCTTGAAGCCTATCCCTATCATCTTCACTGTTTACTGCACTTCTGAGTTTTGTGTCAGAGGGAAGTAGAATGGGGGCAGAAGCAAAAGATAGAAAGAAGAAAAGTAAAAGTGGAGGGCAGAGAAACCCAAGGCAAAAAGCAAAAAGAGCCACATTACAGCAAAATTCTAAAGGGGCAAAGGGTGTTAAAAAGACAAGCCTGAAGGCTCTGTGCCTCAATGCGGGGAGTATTTGGAATAAGGTGGACGAATTAACTACGCAGATAGCAGTTAACGGATATGATGTAATTGGCATCACGGAGACATGGCTCCAGGGTGACCAAGGCTGGGAACTCAACATTTAGGAAGGATAGGCAGAGAGGAAAAGGAGGAGGGGTGGCGTTGCTGGTTAAAGAGGAAATTAACGCAATAGTAAGGAAGGACATTAGCTTGGATGATGTGGAATCTGTATGGGTGGAGCTGCGGAATACCAAAGGGCAGAAAACACTAGTGGGAGTTGTGTACAGACCACCAAATAGTAGTAGTGAGGATGGGGACAGCATCAAACAAGAAATTAGGGATGTGCGCAATAAAGGTATAGCAGTTATCATGGGCGACTTTAATCTACATATTGACTGGGCTAACCAAACTGGTAGCAATGCGGTGGAGGAGGGATTTCCTGGAGTGTATTAAGGATGGTTTTCTAGACCAATATGTCGAGGAACCAACTAGAGGGCTGGCCATCCTAGGCTGGGTGATGTGTAATGAGAAAGGACTAATTAACAATCTTGTGCGAGGCCCCTTGGGGAAGAGCGACCATAATATGGTAGAATTCTTTATTAAAATGGAGAGTGACACAGTTAATTCAGAGACTAGGGTCCTGAACTTAAGGAAAGGTAACTTTGATGGTATGAGACGTGAATTGGCTAGAATAGACTGGCGAGTGATACTTAAAGGGTTGACGGTGGATAGGCAATGGCAAACATTTAAAGATCACATGGATGAACTTCAACAATTGTACATCCTGTCTGGAGTAAAAATAAAACTGGGAAGGTGGCTCAACCATGGCTAACAAGGGAAATTAAGGATAGTGATAAATCCAAGGAAGAGGCATATAAATTGGCCAGATAAAGCAGCAACCTGAGGACTGGGAGAATTTTGTAATACAGCAGAGGAGGTCAAAGGGTTTAATTAGGAGGGGGAAAATAGAGTATGAGAGGAAGCTCGCTGGGAACATAAAAACTGACTGCAAAAGCTTCTATAGATATGTGAAGAGAAAGAGTTGAAAACAAACGTAGGTCCCTTGCAGTCAGATTCAGGTAAATTTATAATGGGGCACAAAGAAATGGCGGACCACTTAAACAAATACTTTGGATCTGCTTTCACGAAGGAAGACACAAATAACCTTCCGGAAATACTAAGGAATCGAGGGTCTAATGAGAAGGAGGAACTGAAGGATATCCTTATAAAGCGGAAAATTGTGTTAGGGAAATTGATGGGATTGAAGGCCGATAAATCCCTGCGGCCTAATAGTCTGCATCCCAGAGTACTTAAGGAAGTGGCCATAGAAATAGTGGATGCATTGGTGATCATTTAATGACTCTGGATCAGTTCTTATGGACTGGAGGGTAGCTAATCTAACACCACTGTTTAAAAAAAGGAGGGAGAGAGAAAACGGGTAATTATACACTGGTTACCCTGACATCAGTAGTGGGGAAAATGTTGGAATCAATTATTAAAGATGAAATAGCAGCGCATTTGGAAAGCAGCAACAGGATCGGTCCAAGTCAGCATGGATTTATGAAAGGGAAATCATGCTTGACAAATCTTCTAGAATTTTTTGAGGATGTAACTGGTAGAGTGGACAAGGGAGAACCAGTGGATGTGGTGTACTTGGATTTTCAAAAGGCTTTTGACAAGGTCCCACAGAAAAGATTGGTGTGCAAAATTAAAGCACATGGTATTGGGGGTAATGTAGTGACGTGGATAGAGAACTGGTTGGCAGACAGGAAGCAGAGAGTCGGGATCAACGGGTCCTTTTCAGAATGGCAGGCAGTGACTAGTGGGGTGCCGCAGGACTCAGTGCTGGGACCCCAGCTATTTACAATATATATTAATGATTTGGATGAGGGAATTAAGTGTACTATCTCCAAGTTTTCAGATGACACTAAGCTGGGTGGCGGTGTGAGCTGTGAGGAGGACGCTAAGAGGCTGCAGGGTGACTTGGACAGGTTAGGTGAGTGGGCAAATGCATGGTAGATGCAGTATAATGTGGATAAATGTGAGGTTTTCCATTTTGGGGGCAAAAACAGGAAGGCAGATTATTATCTGAAAAGCGGCAGATTAGGAATGGGGAGGTGCAACGAGACCTGGTGTCATGGTTCATCAGTCATTGAAAGTTGCATGCAGGTACAGCAGGCGGTGAAGAAGGCAAATGGTATGTTAGCCTTCATAGCTAGGGGATTTGAGTATAGGATTTGAGTCTTATTGCAGTTATATAGGGCCTTGGTGAGGCTTCACCTGGAATATTGTGTTCAGTTTTGGTCTCCTAATCTGAGGAAGGACGGTTCTTGCTATTGAGAGAGTGCAGCGAAGGTTCACCAGACTGATTCCCGGGATGGAGGGACTGACATATGAGGAGCGACTGGATCAACTGGGCCTTTATACACTGGCGTTTAGAAGGATGAGAGGGGATCTCATAGAAACATATAAGATTCTGATGGAACTGGACAGGTTAGATGCGGGAAGAATGTTCCCGATGTTGGGGAAGTCCAGAACCAGGGGACACAGTCTTAGGATAGGGGTTGGCCATTTAGGACTGAGGTGAGGAGAAACTTCTTCACTCAGAGTTGTTAACCTGTGGAATTCCCTACCGCAGAGAGTTGTTGATGCCAGTTCATTGAATATATTCAAGAGGGAATTAGATATGGCCCTTACGGCTAAAGGGGTATGGAGAGAAAGCAGGAAAGGGGTACTGAGGGAATGATCAGCCATGATCTTATTGAATGGTGGTGCAGGCTCAAAGGGCCCAATGGCCTACTCCTGCACCTATTTTCTATGTTTCTATGTCAACCGCAAATTTCGAAATTGTGCACTGTACCCCATTAATGTATATCAAAAACAGCAGTGGTCCCAGTACTGAACCTTGGAGAAAACTCCACTGTATACCTCTCTCCAATCCAAAAAACAGCCATTCAACACAATTCTATTTCTAACTTGTAGCCAATGCTGTATCCATGCTGCTGCTGCCCCTTTTATCCATGGGCTTCAATTTTGCTAACAGGCCGAATATGTGGTACTTTATCAAATGCCTTTTGCAAGTCCATATGCCCAACATCAACTGTATGTCCTCATTCATCCTCTGTTACCTCATCGAAAAACTCAATTAAGTTAGTCGAACACGATTTGCCCGTAACACATCTGTGTGGTCATAGGCCTCCAATGACCACACCCATCTTCCTTTCTGCCACACATGAGTCTTCCTTGGTAAACACTGACTCAGAGTACTCATTTAGTACCACAGCTTCCACCAGTAGGTCTCCAAATTGGTTGATAATGGATCCCACAGCTACCCTTCCTCCTTTCTTCGCTCAGCATAGAGAATCCGCTATCGTTGATTTCAATTTTATTTAAATCCATGTAAACGCTCCTACCCAACTCCTCCACTTTGCCATCTCCTGCCTCTCTACTTCCATCATATCAGTCAGTGACCAAACCTACTCTGACCAATTCCTTGTATCCCTCACCAGCCACATCCCCACCCCTACCCCAGATCAATTTCAACTGCACTTTCTAAACCCTAACTGCCTAGTCTTTGGCTATTCATTCCCACAATTCTTTTGTAGCTTTCAATCTGTTTAACCACTCCCTCACATCAGCCTTTGATGACCTTGCCCCCTGCAAAAACCATCCCCTCTCTCCAATCCTGGTCAGTCCCCCTGGAATGGCCCCCATTTTCCATCAGTGCAGACTGAGAGAGTGTATGGCATATCCATCACCAGGTCTGACTGGACCATGTAAAACGTTTAACATGAGATATTAAGCTGCTCTCCCAGGCGGATGTAAAGGATCCCATGGCACTTTTGGAAGGATGACATTTCCTCATCATTTAACTTTTATTGTAGGCTTGCGAACTCGAGACAGAATTGTCTGATCAAGACTTTTGTTTATCAAATCAATACAAGCCCAACATATGCAGTTCAAAAGTACTTAATTATCTGTAAAGCACGGTGGAACGTTCGGAGGTTGTGAAAGGTGCTATAAAACTGCAAGTTCTTTCTATCAGGCCTCATTATCCTCTGCCAAAACCACCCACTTCTCCAGGATGATCCTGGGATGCAAAGATAACCCCCAGCTTCTTTTCTCTATGACCAACCATCTCCTTAAACCCTTGCCCCCTCCACCCTCACCTCCAATAGCAAGTGCACGGAGCTCACAGACTGCCTTTTCATGAAGGTTGAGACCATGCGTTCAGCTACCTCTGTCGCACCCTCACTTCCATTTGTCTGCCAAGTCAAACCACCCCCAGCTCCTCTTAGTCGTAGCCCTAAACTCATGTGTCTTTTTCAGTTTCTCACTCTCAAAACCAATTATTCCCCCCCCCCCCCCAATCTTTCTGTCCTAAGAAATTAGCAACCCATCTCCAACCTCCCTTGTCCATGTTGCCTGTCAATTCTGTACCCATCTTTCTGCAAATCTATATTTAAAGCCCGCCAATAAGGTTTCTGATCCTGCCACAGTCACAATTGACATCCTCTATCACTGTACAATCCCTCCTCATTCTTAATCTCTCTGCACTATCTCTTCTCAACTTCTCTGCAGCCTTTATCATGGTTGATTACACCATTCTATTCCGACGCCTCTGTTGTCCAGCTCACTGGGACTGCCCCTGCCTGGTTCCATTCTTACCAATACAGTTGTAGCCAGAGTATCTCCAGCAATGGCTTCTCTTCCCATTCCCACATTGTTACCTCTGGTCCCCTTCTTTTCTTCCTCATCTTCATCCTGTCCTTTTGATTACATCATCTGCAGACATCGAGTTAATTTCCACATGTATGCTCGCGACACCCAACTCTCAAACCTCTGCTACCTCTGTGCTGTTGGATTGTCCGATATTCAGTTTGAATAAGTGACTATTTCCTCTGGTGAGTAGAATTATATAGAATCTACAGCACAGAAGCTTGACCCAACTGGTTTGTGCCAAATACTTTATTTGATCTGTTAGTGGCTATCTTGTATTTATGGCCCCTTGTTCTTGTATTGCCCGTAAGTGGAAAGAGTTTCTCCACATCCACCCTATCGAACCTCTTCATCCATGTAATGGTGTAACTTAGAATTTCCTGTACTGTGCAGTATGTATGAAATGCTGCAAACCCTGGGTACAAATTGTTCCATGACGTCAAAGGGACAATTTTTCTCATTTGAGTTTGAGTTATTATCATCACATTAACTTGTTCCATTATGAGACAATTTAGTTCCTCATTCTGGATGTTTATCAGCACAGTGGTCCCTTAGCAGTCAAGACAGTCCGAGTGATTCTATCTTTTTTTTTCTCCTTGAAAGGTAATTGTTATGTCTGCCACAATGGATGTAGATCTCTTCTCAAGGTACTTCAACCGAGCGCCAGTTTTGTATCTCGAAGGGAGGCAGCATTCCATTCAGATCTTTTACACAAAGGAACCTCAGAATGACTACCTCCATGCCTCTCTAGTGTCAGTCTTTCAGATCCATCAGGTGAGTGTACACACAGTAACTTACACAACTCACAAACCATTCGTGACCAAATGCTCTGGTTGCTGTTTCCATTCTGAGCATTGGACTAGATTTGCTGAAGTGGAGATGGGTTTTGTCTAAATTTTGTGTGCTTTCATTTTTGCAGTATTAATACAAGTACACATTCAATATATGTAATACAATCTAGCTATAACATATTATTACAAATCTTGTGTAGGATATGCATTTCTTGTCCACAAACCTTACTTCCTGTTATTTTTGTGTTAGCATTTATAATTTTAAGTTGCTGTGTCAACATTTCCCATTCACCTTCCACAGTGCAGTTGCAGGCCCTGGGCAGTAGGTAACTCTGGAAGGAATTTCTGTAGTCTATCGAGCTACTCCATCACCACCTCCTCATAACTGAAACCACTTATTACTGGTATAATCTTAGTGACTCTTTCCTGCACCATCACCATGACCTGGACATCTTTCCTAAAATAAGGCATCTAAAATTAGACATAATATATGATTCAGATGTGTAGATCCTTGGTCAGACCCCAGCTGGAGTAACTGCATTCAGTTTTGAGCAGTACACCTCAGGAAGGATATCGCATAAACTTGTTTTTTTTATTCCTTCGAGTTTAGAAAGTTGAGGGATGATCTAATCACAGTGTTTAAAATTATAAGGGATTCGATAGGGTAGATACAAAGAAACTATTTCCACTGGTGGGGGAATTCAGAATAAGGGGCCATAATCTTAAAATTAGAGATTGGCCAGTTACGAGTGAAAGGATAGTAGAAATGTGGAATTATGTCTCCCAAAAGACTGGACAGATTTTTGTTTGGTAAGGGTATCAAAGGCAGGTAAATGGGGTTGAGTATAGATCAACCATGATCTAATTGAATGGCAGAGCAGGCTCCAGGGGCTGAATGGCCTTCGGTTCCTATGTTTGTATTATTCTTAACTGCTGACTAATAAGTGATTTGTGCAGAACTCATCTGCCCAATCCACAAATCTATGTCCTGCTGAAGTTGTTGAGAGTTTTTTTCACAGTTAACCACACTCCCTATTTTTGTGTCATCTGCAAATTTTAATATTGTGCCCCCTATACTGAGTCAAGATCTTCTATGGAACAGCAGCGGTCCCACTGCTCCCTGGGAAATACTACTGTTCACATCCATCTATTCACAGAATCATAGAATAGAATCATAGAATGGTTACAACACAGAAAGTAGTCCGTCGACCCATGCTGGCTCTCTGCAAGAGCACTAGTCTCACTGCCCCGCCCTTTCCCTGTAGCCCTGTAATTTTTTTCCCTTCAGGTACTTATCCAATTTCCTTTGGAAAGCCACGATTGAATCTGCCTCCAGCACCTTTTCAGGCAGTGCATTCCAGATCCTAATCACTCACTGCGTAAAAAGGTTTTTCCTCATGTCACCTTTGGCTCTTCTGCCAATCACCTTAAATCTGTATCCTCTGGTTCTCAACTCTTCTGCCAATAGGAGCAGTTTCTCTCTTATCTGCTCAGTCCAGACCCCTCATGATTATGAATACCTCTATCAAATCTCCTCTCAACCTTTTATGCTCTAAGGAGAACAACTCCAGCATCTCCAGGCTAGCCACGTAACTGAAGTTCCTCATCCCTGGAACCATTCTTGTAAATCTTTTCTGTACCCTCGCAAAGGCCTTCACATCCCTCCTAAAGTGCGGTGCCCAGAATTCCGGAAAAAAAAATTATTCTCTGTTTTCTATCCTTTAACCGTTGCGGACACGATGGGCCAAAATGGCCTCCTTCCGTGCTGTAAATTTCTATGATTTAACCAACTTCCTATCCATGGTGCCACACACTCTTTGATAGCATGTGCCTTCATTTTGTTAGCGAGCCTCCTATGTAGCACCTTTTCAAAAGCCTTGTGAAAATCCATATACACAACATCCACTACATTGCCATTATCAATAAAAGTTGGAAAGAAATAACTTGCATTTATATTTCATGTTTCTTGGTATCTGGAAGTTCTTCACAACCAATGAGGTACTTTTTTTTGCTGTGTAGTCACTGTTATAATGGAGGGAAAACATTTGTTACCTTAGAGCTCAGTTACATTTGTGAGTCACCACTTGTCATTTATAAGTAGCTGTCCTTAATTAACTCACATCTTCCTAGGTTACTTATGAATTTTGGCCTCTAGAAGCTTACCTATGTTGGGCTAACTGGTCTGTAGTTACCTGAATTATGCCTTTCTCCCTTTTTGACCAGTGGTGGTACAACTTCTATATTCAGTGATGTTTGAAAGATTGTGGTCTGAGCCTTTGCTATGCCCCCTCAGACTTTCCCCATCATTCTAGGATTCAGCCATCAGAGCCCAGTGCCTTTTGCACTTTGAGTTCCACCAGCTATTTCAGTACTCCTTCCTTGTCTATAGTTACCCTATCTAACTGCTGCACCTTCTCCTCTTGTAGCCATTCATTCCCAACACCACATTCTTCGTAAAGTGACAATTTAGTTAGGACAACAGTCTATGGAAAGGTAGCCTGGATATTAGAAAGCTACTCATTTCATTTCCATTGTGTTTTTATGAAAATATTCTGTCAGACATAGAGGAATCCCTGAGCATCTCTTGCGTTGTTTTCATGATAACATCATTGTGGGTGTCCTAATAATGGCGAGGTTTTCTCATCCAAAAGAGAATGTAATGAAAGGTATGGGGGGAGAAGGGCCAAACCCCATGGAGAAGGTGCCTGACACCGTGCTTCAATCGATGGTGACTGTTATTTTTCCATCAGGAAGCGCCGCCTTCACACAACGTTCTAGTTTTTCTGACCGGTCAAGAGGAGATTGAGGCCATGAGTAGGACGTGCCGGGAAATTGCAAAGCACCTTCCACAAGGCTCCCCACAGATGTCAGTATTTCCTCTGTATGCGTCACTCCCTCATTTACAGCAGCTGCGAGTCTTTCAACTGGGACAGAAGGTACTTTTTAAAGTTTCTAAACCGCTGATCTAATCATAAAATAAGCATTAAAAACAAAAAAGGGGTGATTGGTAAATGGTACTTGAGTGTGAGTTAGGATATGTGCAGCAGAGTTTTGGAAGAGATGAAGTTTACAGAGAGTGGAAAATGGGAGGCCAACCAGGAGAGCGTTGGAATAATCGAGTCTGGAGATAATGAAAGCACGGCTTAGGGTGCTTAATGTCGCCTGTCTCCACCTCTGGTGGGGTGGAGACAGGTGACATTACTGAGATGGAAGTAGTCTTGATGATGGCGAGAATGTGAATATAGAAGATTAAGGGGTTATCTAATTGAGGTGTTTAAGATGATTAAAAGATTTGATAGTTTATCTCTCTCTACCCTATTTCCTCTGGTGAGGAAGTCCAGAACTAGGGTGCACAACCTTAAAATTAGGACGAGGCCGTTCAGGGCTGATGTCAGGAAGTACTTCTTCAGACAAAAGATAGTGGAAATCTGGAACTCTCTTCCCCAAAAAACTGTTGCGACTAGTTCAGTTGAAAATGTCAATACTGAGATTGGTATATTTTTGTTGAGTAAGGGTTAAGGAGCCAAGGTGGGTGGATAGAGTTAAGATCAGCCATGATCTAATTGAATGGCAGAACCGGCTCGGGGGGCTGAATGGTCTACTCCTATTCATATGTTCCTGTTAACGTTACAACAAAGTCTACGTTGAGATAGACGGTGACATTTTTATTTTATGTATTGACTGGGGTAAAAAAAATAATATTTCACGAAGTTATATGACTTATCGATTGCTCCCAAAGCAAGTGCTCTACTCGGAACTCCTTCACGGCAAATGAGCCAAAGATGGGCAGAGGAATCGTTACAAGGATACCTTCAAAGCCTCCCTGATAAAGTGCAACATCCCCACTGACACTTGGGAGTTCCTGGCTAAAGACCGCCCTAAGTGGAGGAAGTGCATCCGGGAGGGCGCTGAGCACCTCGAGACTCAACGCCGAGAGCATGCAGAAACCAAGCGCAGGCAGCGGAAGGAGCGTGCGGCAAACCTGTCCCACCCACCCTTTCCCTCAACGATTATCTGTCCCACCTGTGACAGGGACTGTGGCTCTCGTATTGGACTGTTCAGCCACCTAAGGACTCATTCTAAGAGTGAAAGCAAGTCTTCCTCGATTCCGAGGGACTGCCTATGATGATGTTCACCACCTATTTGAAGGACCTTACTGCGAGGGTGCAGACCATTCTGAGTGGGATGGGGAACAGCCAGAAGTCGTGGTCCATGTGAGAACCAATGATGGAATGGAAAGGTTGATGTCCTGCAGTCAGAGTTTCAGGCGCGAGGAGAAAGTTTAAAAAGCAGGACCTCAAAGGTAGTAATCTCTGGATTACTTCCAGTGACACGCGCCAGTAAGTATAGGAATAATAGAATCATAGACTGGTTACAGCACAGAAGGAGGCCATTTGGCCCGTCGAGCCCGTGCCGGCTCTCTGCAAGAGCACCTCAGCCGGTCCCTCTCCGCCGCCCTTTCCCCGTAGCCCTGCAAATGTTTTTCTTTCAGGTGCTTATCCAACTCCTTTTTGAAAACCGTGATAGGGTGGTGGAGGCAGTCTCAATCAGGCAGTGCATTCCAGATCCTAACCACTCGCTGTGTAAAAAAGTTTTTTCTTATGTCGCCTTTGGTTCTTTTGCTAATCAATAAATCTGTGTTCTCTGGTTCTTGACCTTTCTGCCAATGGGATCAGTTTCTCTCTTATCTGCTCAGTCCAGACCCCTTATGATTTTGAACGGGTTAACACGTGGCTGTAGAAATGGTGCAGGAAGGGGGGCTTAAGATCCCTAAGGCATTGGGAGCAGTTCTGGGGCAGGACGGACCTGTTCAAGGTGGATGGGTTCCACCTCAACACAACTGGGATCAATGTCCTCACTGGCAGGTTAGCTAATACTGTGGGGGAGGGTTTAAACTAATTTGACAAGGGAGTGGGCACCAGGATGAAATATGAGCGAGGAGAAACAAAGTGCACAGACAACTGGGAGAAACAAATAGCCCGAGAGTAAAGAATGGTTCAGAGGCATCAGATGGGGAAAATGCGAAGCAGTCTGAGATGGGTCTGGAGTGCCTGTACATAAATGCACGGAGCATGGTAAATAAAGTTGGTGAGCTGCAGGCACAAGTCACCACATGGGACTGTGATATAGTGGCATTAACAGAGACCTGGCTCAAAGAAGGGGAGGATTGGGAATTTAATATTGCTGGCTACAAAAGTATTCAGGAAAGATAAGGAAGAAGAAAAAGAGGGGTGGCAGTACTGATGAAAGAAACTATTGTAGCACCGGAGAGGGATGGTGTAGTTGAGAGGTCAAAGACAGAATGTACTTGGTTAGAATTAAGGAACAATTGAGCTATTAGGCTACTGTGTGTATACTGTAGGCCACCAAACAGTGAGGAGGGGATAGAGGAATACATTCACAAGCAACGTTACAGAAAGGTACAGAGTAGTGATAATGAGGGACATCAATTATCCTAATATAAGACGGGGATAGTTACAGTGTAAAGGGCAAAGAGGGAGAGGAATTCCTGAAATGTGTACAGAGAACTGTCTTGATCAGTATGTTTCCAGCCCAACGAGGAAGGGAGCAGTGCGGGATCTAGTTCTGGGGAATGAAGTGGGGAAAGAGGAGCATGTTTCAGTGGGGGAGCATTTGAGGAACAGTGATCATATCATCAGCTTTAGAATAGTTATAGAAAGGACAAGATACAATCAAGCGTAAAAATACTTAACTGGAGGAGGGCAATCTTAAATGAGATGAAAAACTGACCCAGGTAGATTGGAATCAAAGATTGGTAGGCAAAACGATAACTGAACAGTGCGAGGTCTACCAAGTGGAGATGGTTCGGATACAGAATACACACATGGGGAAAGGAAGGACATCTAAAACTAGTTCCTTGGATGACTGAAGATAGAGGGGTGGAAATTCGGTCTTCTGCCTCCCCTCTTAGCCGCCCGGAGAGGCAGCAAAGGCGGCAGACTGCACTTGCGCCCAGACGGCTAGCTTCCAGCGCCCCGCCGGGACATTCTGTGCCGGTATTGACGGGGGCGCGGAGCAGTACTGCCCATGAGAGGCGAGCTGGTGTGCAACGCCCCTGCTTGCGACACCGGCTCGCGTAGTGCGCCCTGGTGGGAACACCTGTGGAAGCTGTAGCCGCTGCAGTGAGGTAAGTAATGCCAACCTCGGGTAAGTGTGATTTTAAAAATGTTTATTTGCGATTTGTGTTGTGGTGGCGTGAGTTATGTATTGGGAATGTTTTTGATGAGTTTTTTTTCAGGTTCTTTTCCCCCCCCAGATTTCTGTTATGATGCTCCGAGACCAGCTGTTTAGCTTGGGATTTTCTCTTGCTCAGCCGGCCTAGCGCCCCAAAACAGGCGTGTAACGCCTCCCTCAGCGCCCCTCTCCAAACTCCGAGCCCAGCTGATGAATTTTGCGGCGGCAAATGTAAACCATTTGCTGGCAAAAAATTTACCGCTCCACCCGGGACACCGCCCCAACTGAGGTGCGACTGAATTTCTACCACATAGAGGTTAAAATGAGACACAAAAAGGAGGCTTGTAACAATTGCAATGTTCATTAGCACAGTAGAGAGCCAAGCTGAAAATAGAAAGTACAGAGGAGATGCAAAAAAGGGAATATGAGGGGCAAAGAGAGTATCCAAATAGATAGCAGCGAACATATAAAGGAGTCCAAAAGTACTTTATAAACACTCAAATAGTAAAAGGGTGGGGCCAATTGGGAATCAAAAAGGAGATATTCTGGAGGCAAAGGGCATGGCTGAGGAACTAAATTAGTACTTTGTTCATGCTACCAATGTAACAGTAAAGGAGGTGGTAATAGCAATATTGATTAGGATACAAATAGATGAAGAGGAAGTACTTAAGTTTGGCAGTCCTCAAAGTAAAAAAAGTCACCCGATGGAATGCACGCTGAGGGTAGTAAGAGTGTTAATAGCGGAGGGTCTGGCCACCATTTTCTAATCCTCCTTGGATATGGGGGTGCTGCCAGAGGACTGGAAGATTTCAAATGTCACATTCCTGTTTTTTTTAAAAAAAGGGGGGGGTGCAAAGGATAAACCTAGCAATGTTGGCCAGTCAGTCTGATGTTGGTGAAGGGGAAACTTGGAGAGACACAGATCCGGGACAACATTTAGTAAAGTACGGGCTAATATATGAAATTCAGCACTGATTAGTTAAAGGCAAATCATGTTTGACTAACTTGACTGAGTTCTTTGAAGTAATAGAGAGGGTTGATGAGGGTAATATGGTTGGTGTTGTGTATATAAACTTTCAAAAGGTGTTTGACAATGTACCACTCAATAGAATTGTTAACAAAATTAAAACCCATGGGATTAAAGGTACAGTGCTTACCAACGGATCCATTACAGACCCAATTTGCATCCGGACCGGGGTCAAACAGGGCTGTGTCATCGCCCCAACCCTCTTCTCAATCTTCCTCGCTACCATGCTCCACCTCACAGTCAACAAGCTCCCCACTGGAGTGAAACTAAACTACAGAACCAGTGGGAAGCTGTTCAACCTTCGCCGTCTCCAGGCCAGGTCCAAGACCACCCCAACCTCTGTCGTCGAGCTACAGTACGCGGACGACGCCTGCATCTGTGCACGCTCAGAGGCTGAACTCCAAGACATTGTCGCCGTATTTACCGAGGCGTACGAAAGTATGGGCCTTATCTAAACATCCGTAACACAAAGGTCCTACACCGGCCTGTCCTCGCCGCAGAGCACTGCCCCCCAGTCATCGAGATCCATGGCGCGGCCCTTACCTCGGGAGCTTCTTATCAACAAAAGCAGACATTGATGAGGAGATTCAACACCGCCTCCAGTGCGCCAGCACAGGCTTCGGCCTCCTGAGGAAAAGAGTGTTTGAAGACAAGCCCTCAAATTTACCATCAAGCTCATGGTCTACAGGGCTGTAGTAATACCCGCCCTCCTGTATGCTCAGAGACATGGACCATGTACAGTAGACACCTCAAGTCGCTGGAGAAATACCACCAACGATGCCTCCGCAAGATCCTACAAGTTCCCTGGCAGAACAGATACACTAACATGAGCATCCTCGACCAGGCCAACATCCCCAGCATCGAAGCACTGACTACATAGAAACATAGAAAATAGGTGCAGGAGTAGGCCATTCGGCCCTTCGAGCCTGCACCACCATTCAATAAGATCATGGCTGATCCTTCATCTCAGTACCCCTTTCCCGCTTTCTCTCCATACCCCTTCATCCCTTTAGCCGTAAGGGCCATATCTAATTCCCTCTTGAATATATCCAATGAACTGGCATCAACAACTCTCTGCGGCAGGGAATTCCACAGGTTAACAACTCTGAGTGAAGAAGTTTCTCCTCATCAGTCCTAAATGGCCTACCTCTTATCCTAAGACTGTCCCCTGGTTCTGGACTTCCCCAACATCGGGAACATTCTTCCCGCATCTAACCTGTCCCGTCCCGTCAGAATCTTATACGTTTCTATGAGATCCCCTCTCATCCTTCTAAACTCCAGTGTATAAAGGCCCAGTTGATCCAGTCTTTCTTGATATGTCAGTCCAGCCATCCCTGGAATCAGTCTGGTGAACCTTCGCTGCGCACCCTCAATAGCAAGAATGTCCTTCCTGAGATTAGGAGACCAAAACTGTACACAATACTCCAGGTGTGGCCTCACCAAGGCCCTGTACAACTGTAGCAACACCTCCCTGCCCCTGTACTCAAATCCCCTCGCTATGAAGGCCAACATGCCATTTGCTTTCTTAACCGCCTGCTGTACCTGCATGCCAACCTTCAATGACTGATGTACCATGATATCCAGGTCTCGTTGCACCTCCCCTTTTCCTAATGTGTCACCATTCAGATAATAGTCTGTCTCTCTGTTTTTACCACCAAAGTGGATAACCTCACATTTATCCACATTATACTTCACCTGCCATGCATTTGCCCACTCACCTAACCTATCCAAGTCACTCTGCAGCCTCATAGCATCCTCCTCGCAGCTCACACTGCCACCCAACTTAGTGTCATCCGCAAATTTGGAGATACTACATTTAATCCCCTCGTCCAAATCATTAATGTACAATGTAAACAGCTGGGGCCCCAGCACAGAACCTTGCGGTACCCCACATCAGCACGGTACCCCACATCAGCACACTACCCCAATCCCATGTGCTTTAAGTTTGCACATTAATCTCTTGTGTGGGACCTTGTCGAAAGCCTTCTGAAAGTCCAAATACACCACATCAACTGGTTCTCCCTTGTCCACTCTACTGGAAACATCCTCAAAAAATTCCAGAAGATTTGTCGAGCATGATTTCCCTTTCACAAATCCATGCTGACTTGGACCTATCATGTCACCTCTTTCCAAATGCACTGCTGTGACATTCTTAATAATTGATTCCATCATTGTACCCACTACCGATGTCAGGCTGACCGGTCTATAATTCCCTGTTTTCTCTCACTTTTTAAAAAAGTGGTGTTACATTAGCTACCCTCCAGTCCTTAGGAACTGATCCAGAGTTGATAGACTGTTGAAAAATGATCACCAATGCATCCACTATTTCTAGGGCCACTTCCTTAAGTACTCTGGGATGCAGACAATCAGGCCCCAGGGATTTATCGGCCTTCAATCCCATCAATTTCCCCAACACAATTTCCCGCCTAATTAGGATATCCTTCAATTCCTCCTTTTCACTCGACCCTCGGTCCCCTAGTACATCCGGAAGGTTATTTGTGTCTTCCTTCGTGAAGACAGAACCAAAGTATTGGTTCAATTGGCCTGCCATTTCTTTGTTCCCCATTATAAATTCACCCGAGTCCGACTGCAAGGGAACTACGTTTGTCTTCACTACTCTTTTTCTCGTCACATATCTATAGAAGCTTTTGCTGTCAGTTTTTATGTTCCCGGCAAGCTTCCTCTCGTACTCTATTTCCCCCCTCCTAATTAAACCCTTTGTCCTCGTCTGCTGAATTCTAAATTTCTCCCAGTCCTCTGGTTTGCTGCTTTTTCTGGCCAATTTATATGCCTCTTCCTTGGATCTAACACTATCCTTAATTTCCCTTCGTTGCCACGGTTGAGCCACCTTCCCTGTTTTATTTTTTACTCCAGACAGGGATGTACAATTGTTGAAGTTCATCCATGTGATCTATAAATGTTTGCCATTGGTTATCCACCGTCAACCCTTACTCGCCAGTCTGTTCTAGCCAATTCACTTCTCATGCCGTCGAAGTTAGCTTTCCTTAAGTTCAGGACTCTAGTTTCTGATTTAACTGTGTCACTCTCCATCCTAATACACTTGGATCAGCTCCGCTGGGCGGGCCACGTCGTCTGCATGCTATACACGAGACTCTCGAAACAAGTGCTCTACTCGGAACTCCTTCATGGCAAACAAGCCAAAGGTGGACAGAGGAAACGTTACAAGGACACCCTCAAAGCCTCCCTGGTAAAGTGTAGCATCCACCAACTCTTGGGAGTCCCTGGCCGAAGACCGCCCTGGGTGGAGGAGGTGGATCCGGGAGGGTGCTAAGCGTCTCGACGACGAGTGCATGCGGAAGACAAGCGCAGGCTACGCAAGGAACGTGCGGCAAACCTGTCTCGCCCCCTCTCGCCCTCAACGACTGTCTGTCCTACCTGTGACAGGGACTGTGGCTCTCGCATTGGACTGTTCAGCCACCTAAGGACTCATTCTAAGAGTGGAAGCAAGTCTTCCTCGATTCTGAGGGACTGCCTATGATGATGACTTAATAGAATTGTTAGCATGGGACTAAAGGTACAGTGCTGCATGGGTACGACATTGGCTAAGGGACAGAGAGTCGTGATGAATGGTTGTTTAGAAAGAAAAAAAGATTTGCATTTATATAGCACCTTTCACAACCACCGGACGTCTCAAAGCCCCTTACAGCCAATGAAGCACTTTTGGAGTGTAGTCACTTATAATGTGAGAATAATATCAGACTGGAGGGAAGTATGCAGTGGTCGTCCCCAGGGGTCGGTATTAGAACCACTGTGCTTTTTGTTATATATTAATGATTGGACTTGGCTATACAGGGCATCATTTCAAAGTTTGCAGATGACACGAGACTTGTAAATGTAGTATACAGTGAGGAGAATAGAAACCGACTTCAGGAGGAGTTAGATAGACAGATTGGTGAAATGGGCAGACACATGGCAGATGAAATTTAACGCAGCGTGAAGTGTTACACTCTGATAGGAAGAATGAAGATAGGCAATATAAACAAAATGGTACAAGTTAAAGGGGATACCGGACCAGACCAGAGAGACCTAGGGGTGTACGGGCACAACTCTTTGAAGGTGGCAGGACAAGTTGAGAAGGCTGTTTACTAAAGCATACAGGATCCTTGGCTTTATTAATACAGGTGCAACGTCCTGAGTCCGGAACCCTCTGGACCGAGGCCATTCCGGATTCCATGTTTTTCTGGACTTTGGAACGTCTTTCAGATGTCACAAATCCAGAAACACCCGAGCCTAGGTTCGGATATTTCTGGATTTCGGACCGTCAGAAGTGGGGGGGGTACCTGCCGAGGAGGTTGTCGGGCGGGGCCCCGCTGAGTAGATTGTTGGGCGGGCCAGCCCCGCTGAGGAGGTCGTCGTCGGGCCAGCAAGGTGGCCTCGAGATAAGGGCGGTGAGGCAAGGGGCCCCAAGATCGGCAGGGTGTTGGGTCCGGATTCCTGAACATTTTACGGATTCCAGACGACCCTGCCACCGCTCGGTCCAGATTCTGGAACATGCCAGATTCTGGACACTACACCTGTAGAGAGACAGAGTACAAAAGCAAGGAAGTTATGCTAAACCTTTATAAAACACTGGTTCGGCCCTAGCTGGAGTATTGTGTCCAATTCTGGGCACCACACTTTAGAAAGGATGTCAAGGTCCTGGAGAGGGTGCAGAGATTTACTAGAATGGTACAAGGGATGAGGGACTTCAGTTTTGTTGAGTGATTGGAGAAGCTGGGGTTGCTCTCCTTAGAGCAGTGAAGATTAAGAGGAGATTTGATAGAGGTGTTCACCATAATGAATGGTTTTGATCAAGTAAGTAAGGAGAAACTGTTTCCAGTGGTAGGAGAAAAGATGACCCAGATTTAAGGTGATTGGCAAAAGAACCAGAGGCAACATGAGGAAACTTTTTTTACACAGCGAGTTGTTGTGATCTGGAATGCTCTGCCTGAAAGGGCGGTGGGAGCAGATCCAATAGTAACTTTCAAACTGGGAATTGGATAAATACTTGATGGGGGGTGGGGAAAATACATGGCTCTGGGGAAAGAGCGGGGGAGTGCGACTAGTTGCATAGCTGTTTCAAAGAGCTGGCACAGGCAGGATGGACCGAATGGCCACCTCCTCTGTTGCAACAATCTATGATTCTTGAGATAAATAAAACCATTTGTTGATTCTCGAGCTGTTGAGAGCATAAATTCTGTCCACTTTTCAAAGAGAGGAGAGGAGAGTGGTGTGGTGTGGTGACATGACGGAATCCACTTGCCGATGTACAAGTTCTCTACAAGCAGAAATTAAGAAGGGGAGAGTCATGTGAAAATGAAGGTTTCTACTGTGACTTGTAATTGTTTTTTATTCTGCAGGACTGCCGCAAAGTAATTCTTTCCACAAACATTGCAGAAACATCTGTCACAATTCCAGGCATCAAGTATGTTGTTGATACAGGGATGGTGAAAGCCAAGCGCTACACCCCTGGTAAGTAATATATATCTCGCTCCCTCGCACTATAGGAACAGGAGGAGGCCATTCAGCCCGTCGAGCCTGTTCCGCCATTCAATGAGATCATGGCTGATCAGCAACCTAACGCCATATACCTGCATTTGGTCCATATCCCTTAATATCTTTCGTTAACAGAAAGGTATCACTTGGATTTAAAATTAACAATTGATCTAGCATCAATTGCCATTTGCGGAAGAGAATTCCAAACCTTGGCCATCCTTTGTGTGTAGAAGTGTTTCCTAATTTCACTCTTGAAAGAGTCCTAGACTCCCCAACCAGCAGAAATAGTTTCTCTCTATTTATCCTATTTTCCTTAATATCTTGAAAATTTCGATCAATTCACCCTGTAACCTTAGTTTGTGTAATCTCCCCACGTAACTTTACCCTTGAAGTCCGGATATCACTGCTAAACCCACGCACTCCCTCCAAGGCCAATATATCCTTCCTAAGGTGTGGTGCCCAGAACTGCTCACAGTGCTCCAGGTGTGATATAACCATGGCTTTGTACAGCTGCAGCATAACTTCTACCCCTTTGTATTCTAGTCCGCTAGATATAAAGGCCAGCATTCCATTAGCCGTTTTGATCATTTTCTGTATCTGTTCATGACCTATGTACCTGGACCCCCACAAGTCTCTTTGGACTTCCACTGTTTCTAGCTTTTCACCATTTAGAAAATACCTTGTTCTATCCTTTTTAGATCCAAAGTGGATGACCTCATATTTGCTGACATTGAAATCCATTTGCCACAGTTTTGCCCATTCACCTAATCTATCGCTATCCCGGTGTAATTTTATGCTTTCATCTACGCTGCCTACAATGCCGCCTATCATTGTGTCATCACAAATTTGATTTTATGACTTTCTATCCCATCATCTAAGTCGTTAATAAATACTGTGAATAGTTGAGGCCCCAACACAGATCCCTGCGGGACACCACGAATCACATCCTGCCAATTCGAGAACATCCCTATTATCACGACTGCCTGTCTCCTGCCTCTCAGCCAATTTCCTAACCAGGTCAATAATCAGCCACAATTCCATGGGGTTCTACCTTAGTAAACAATCTCTTATGTGGGACTTTACCAAATGCCTTCTGGAAGTCCATATAAAAATCGCCCATAGACATTCCCCTGTCCACTACTTTAGTTCGCCTCATCAAAAAATTAAGTCAGGTTTGTCAGGCATGATCTAGCTTTCACAAATCCGTGCTGGCTCTGAACAACTGACAATTGTCGAGGTGTTCAGTCACTCTATCCTTAATTATAGACTCTAGCAAATTCCCAACAACCGATGTTGGGCTAATTGGTTTATAATTCCATGGTTTCCCTCTCTCACCATCCTTAAATAGCGGAGTGACGTGCGCAAATTTCCAATATAAAGGAACGGTTCCTGAATCGAGAGAACTTTGGAAGATTATATTTAGGGTATCTGCAATGTGCTTACCTACTTCCTTTAAACCATCTGGACTTGGGGATCTGTCTCTCTTTAGTGCCATTATTTTCTTCATTACTGTTATTTTACTGACATTAATTTAATATTAGATTTCTGGCATGTTACCCTCCTCTTCTACTTCAAAGTAATTATTCAACATTCCTTATTATCATTGACAATATGGCTGCCTTCAGTTTTTAAGGAGCTCACATTGCTCTTGACTAATATATTTGTATAAATTATTTGTATTGATTTTGATCTCTCTCGCAAGTTTCTTTTCATACTCCTCCTTTTGTAGCTCTTATTGTCTATTTTGTGATCCTTTGCTGTTCTTTACCTTAATGCACCCACTGGCCCTGCCCCCTCGCACCACTGTTAGACAGTGACCTCGATCCCCTTCCCATCGACAGACGGTGTGAGACACTGACCTCGATCCCCTGACCATCGATGGTGTGAGACACTGACCTCGATCCCCTGCCCATCGACAGACGGTGTGAGACACTGACCTCGATCCCCTGACCATCGATGGTGTGAGACACTGACCTCGATCCCCTGCCCATCGACAGACGATGTGAGACACTGACCTCGATCCCCTGCCCATCGATGGTGTGAGACACTGACCTCGATCCCCTGCCCATCGATGGTGTGAGACACTGACCTCGATTCCCTGCCCATCGACAGACGGTGTGAGACACTGACCTCGATCCCCTGCCCATCGACCGACGGTGTGAGACACTGACCTCGATCCCCTGCCCATCGACAGACGGTGTGAGACACTGACCTCGATCCCCTGCCCATCGACAGACGGTGTGAGACAGTGACCTCGATCCCCTGCCCATCGATGGTGTGAGACACTGACCTCGATCCCCTGCCCATCGATGGTGTGAGACACTGACCTCGATCCCCTGCCCATCGACAGACGGTGTGAGACACTGACCTCGATCCCCTGCCCATCGACAGACGGTGTGAGACACTGACCTCGATCCCCTGCCCATCGACAGACGGTGTGAGACACTGACCTCGATCCCCTGCCCATCGATGGTGTGAGACACTGACCTCGATCCCCTGCCCATCGACAGACGGTGTGAGACACTGACCTCGATCCCCTGCCCATCGACAGACGGTGTGAGACACTGACCTCGATCCCCTGCCCATCGGCAGACGGTGTGAGACACTGACCTCGATCCCCTGCTCATCGATGGTGTGAGACACTGACCTCGATCCCCTGCCCATCGACAGACGGTGTGAGACACTGACCTCGATCCCCTGCTCATCGATGGTGTGAGACACTGACCTCGATCCCCTGCCCATCGACAGACGGTGAGAGACACTGACCTCGATCCCCTGCCCATCGACAGACGGTGAGAGACAGTGACCTCGATCCCCTGCCCATCGACAGACGGTGTGAGACACTGACCTTGATCCCCTGCCCATCGACAGATGGTGTGAGACACTGACCTCGATCCCCTGCCCATCGACAGACGGTGTGAGACACTGACCTCAATCCCCTGCCCATCGACCGACGGTGTGAGACACTGACCTCGATCCCCTGCCCATTGGCAGATGGTGTGAGACACTGACCTCAATCCCCTGCCCATCGACCGACGGTGTGAGACACTGACCTCGATCCCCTGCCCATTGGCAGATGGTGTGAGACACTGACCTCGATCCCCTGCCCATCGACAGACGGTGTGAGACACTGACCTCAATCCCCTGCCCATCGACCGACGGTGTGAGACACTGACCTCGATCCCCTGCCCATCGACAGACGGTGTGAGACACTGACCTCGATCCCCTGCCCATCGACAGATACAGAAGGTTCCTCAAATATTTATACCTGTACTGTCATGAGGGCTTCAGTGGAGTACGAGTAGATATTTCATACGTTGTAATCTTGTACTGCATCCCAGCTAGTCATCATACTCACTGATAATACAACTCGTGTTGTCAGGCTCCTAATGCTGTCTCTGTGCTTACTCTTTAAAGCTATATGTAATTGATGAAATGTTACTTGAGAGGCTGTTTTCAAGGGAGAGATTTTCTCATCTCTACACTGTGGTAGATCAGTGTGTATTGGTGAGACTGAGGGACTCATTTATACCACAACCGCCTGACACACAGGACAAAAGTCACCCTTCTGCCCAGCGTTTGTGCAAATTGAGGATTTATTCTCAAATAGGCCAAGCTACCTGACTGAATCAAATAAGCTGGAGCTGGAGAGATCTAGTGAACGTTGTTGTGTTGTAGAGAGCGGATTGGAGGTCCTTGCTGTGCAGCAAGTGTCGAAAGCTCAGGCATGGCAGCGAGCGGGGCGAGCCGGGCGGCAACAGTCAGGAATCTGTTACCGACTCTACACCGAGGGAGAGTTTGAAAAGTTCCTCAACATGACCGTCCCAGAGATACAAAGGTGATCTTACTCAATGCATCTCTCTCTCTCTCTCTCTCTCTCTCTCTCTCTCTCTCATAGAAACTGCTTTGAGTTATGTTGCTGTTGATAGTTGGATCCCAGCTTGCCTTTGCTCTGGGAAGCTGTAATGCAATGTGATTTGGTGCTGACCTCGCCAATACAGTTCTGTAACCTATCCGTGTGCTTCCTGTTGTGTTGCTGTGTGCAGGTGTAATCTGGCGAGTGTGATGCTACAGCTCCTGGCACTTCGGATTCCCAACATCCTCACATTTGACTTTATATCTAAACCATCTCCAGGTAAGAGGCGCGTACAGTTCTGTTATATCGCTGCACTTGGTTTGCCAGCCCCTGGCCAGTAGATTTTCTACAGAAAGCCCTAAAGTGATTTGACTTTGAGTATTCCCATTTCTTAGAAAAGTAACCGTAAATATATAACAGAAAAGTGAATACAAAAGGCTCGATGACCTTTTGTCAGAACTGGAAACATTTAGAGATGTACCAGGTTTTAAGCAAGTACAGAGGTAGAGAAAGAGGGAGGGGAGGAAAGAACAAAAGGGAAAGTCTGTGATGGGGTGGAAGGCAGGAGAGATTAGAAACATAGAAAATAGGTGCAGGAGTAGGCCATTCGGCCCTTCGAGCCTGCACCGCCATTCAATAAGATCATGGCTGATCATTCCCTCAGTACCCCTTTCCTGCCTTCTCTCCATACCCCTTGATCCCCTTAACCGTAAGGGCCATATCTAACTCCCTTTTGGAAATATCCAACGAACTGGCATCAACAACTCTCTGCGGTAGGGAATTCCACAGGTTAACAACTCTCTGAGTGAAGAAGTTTCTTCTCATCTCAGTCCTAAATGGCCTACCCCTTATCCTAAGACTATGTCCCCTGGTTCTGGACTTCCCCAACATCAGGAACATCTTCCCGCATCGAACCTGTCCAGTCCCATCAGAATCTTTTATGTTTCTATGAGATCCCCTTTCATCTTTCTAAACTCCAGTGAATAAAGGCCCAGTTGATCCAGTCTCCTCATATGATAGCCCAGCCATCCCTGGAATCAGCCTGGTGAACCTTCGCTGCACTCCCTCAATAGCAAGAACGTCCTTCCTCAGACCAAAACTGAACACAATATTCCAGGTGAGGCCTCACGAAGGCCCAGTACAACTGTATTAAGACCTCCCTGCTCCTCTACTCAAATCCCCTAGCTATGTAGGCCAACATACCATTTGCCTTTACCGCCTGCTGTACCTGCGTGCCCACTTTCAGTGACTGATGAACCATGACACCCAGGTCTCGTTGCACTTCCCCTTTTCCTAATCTTCCGCTATTCAGATAATATTCTGCCTTCGTGTTTTTGCCCCCAAAATGGAAAACCTCACATTTATCCACATTATACTGCATCTACCATGCATTTGCCCACTCACCTAACTTGTCCAAGTCACCCTGCAGCCTCTTAGCGTCCTCCTCACAGCTCACACCGCCACCCAGTTTAGTGTCATCCGCAAACTTGGAGATATTACAACTCTATTCCTTCATCTAAATCGTTAATGTATATTGTAAGGAGCTGGGGTCCCAGCACTGAGCCCTGCGGCACTCCACTAGTCACTGTCTGCCATTCTGAAAAGGACCGCTTATCCCGACTCTCTGCTTGCTGTCTGCCAACCAGATCTATATCCATACCAGTATATTACCCCTAATACCATGCGCTTTGATTTTGCACACCAATCTCTTGTGCGGAACCTTGTCAAAAGCCTTTTAAAAGTCCAAATACTCCGCATCCACTGGTTCTCCCTTGTCCACTCTGCTAGTTACATCCTCAAAAAATTCCAGAAGATTTGTCAAGCATGATTTCCCTTTCATAAATCCATGTTGACTTGGACTGATCCTATCATTGCTTTCCAAATGCGCTGCTATTTCATCTTTAATAATTGATTCCAACATTTTCCCCACTATTGATGTCAGGCTAACCGGTCTATAATTCCCCGTTTTCTCTCTCCCTCCTTTTTTAAAAAGTGGTGTTACATTAGCTACCCTCCAGTCCATAAGAACTGATCCCGAGTCGATAGACTGTTGGAAAATGATCACCAATGCATCCACTATTTCTAGGGCCAATTCCTTCAGTACTCTGGGATGCAGACAATCAGGCCCTAGGAATTTATCGGCCTTCAATCCCATCAATTTCCGTTACACAATTTCCCGCCTAATAAGGATATCCTTCAGTTCCTCCTTCTCACTGGACCCACTGTCCCCTCGCACATTCGGAAGGTTATTTGTGTCTTCCTTCATGGAAAAGTATTGGTTCAATTGGTCTGCCATTTCTTTGTTCCCCATTATAAATTCACCTGAATCCGACTGCAAGGGACCTACGTTTGTCTTCACTAATCTTTTTAATTTCACATATTTATAGAAGCTTTTGCAGTCAGTTTTTATGTTCCCTGCAAGCTTCCTCTCGTACTCTATTTTACCCCTCTTAATTAAACCCTTCGTCCTCCTCTGTTGAATTCTAAATTTCTCCAGTCCTCGGGTTTGTTGCTTTTTCTAGCCAATTTATATGTTTCTTCCTTGGCTTTAACACTATCCTTAATTTCCCTTGTTAGCCATGGTTGAGCCACCTTCTCAGTTTTATTTTTACTCCAGACAGGGATGTACAATTGCTGAAGTTCATCCATGTGATCTTTAAATGTTTGCCATTGCTTATCCACCGTCAACCCTTTAAGTATCCTTTGCCAGTCTATTCTAGCCAATTCACGCCTCTTATGTCGAAGTTACCTTTCCTTAAGTTCAGGACCATAGTTTCCGAATTAACTTTGTCACACTCCATCTTAATAAGGAATTCTACCATATTATGGTCACTCTTCCCCAAGGGGCCTCGCACAACAAGATTGCTAATTAGTCCCTTCTCATTACACATCACCCAGTCTAGGATGGCCAGCTCCCTGGTTGGTTCCTCGACATATTGGTCCAGAAAACCATCCCTAATACACTCCAGGAAATCCTCCTCCACCACATTGCTACCAGTTTGGTTAGCCCAATCAGTATGTAGATTAAAGTCGCCCATGATTACTGCTGTACCTTTATTGCACACATCCCTTATTCTTTGATGCTATCCCCAACCTCACTACTACTATTTTGTGGTCTGTACACAACTCCCACTCGTATTTTCTGCCCTTTGGTATTCCGCAGCTCCACCCATACCGATTCCACATCATCCAAGCTAATGTCCTTCCTCACAATTGCATTGATTTCCTCTTCAACCAGCAACGCCACCCCACCTCCTTTTCCTTTTGTCTATCCTTCCTAAATGCTGAATACCCCTGGATGTTGAGTTCCCAGCCTTGGTCACCCTGGAACCATGTCTCCATGATACCAATCACATCGTATCCGTTAACTGCTATCTGCGCTGTTAATTCATCCACCTTATTCTGAATACTCCTCGCATTGAGGCACAGAGTCTTCAGGCTTGTCTTTTTAACACACTTTGCCCCTTTAGAATTTTTCTCTAAAGTGGCCCTTTTTGTTTTTTGCCTTGGATTTCTCTGCCCTTCACTTTTACTATTCTCCTTTCTATCTTTTGCTTCTGACTCCATTTTGTTTCCCTCTGTCTCCCTGCATAGGTTCCCATCCCCCTGCCATATTAGTTTAACTCCTCCCAAACAGCATTAGCAAACACTCTCCCTAGGACATTGGTTCAGGTCCTGCCCAGGTGCAGACCGTCTGGTTTGTACTGGTCCTACCTCCCCCAGAACCGGTTCCAATGCCCCAGGAATTTGAATCCCTCCCTTCTGCACCACTCCTGAAGCCACGTATTCACCTGAGCTATCCTGCAATTCCTACTCTGACTAGCACGTGGCACTGGTAGCAATCCTGAGATTACTACTTTTGAGGTCCTACTTTTTAATTTAGCTCTTAGCTCCCTAAATTCATCTTGTATGACCTCATCCCGTTTTTTACCTATATCGTTGGTACCTATATGCACCACGACAACTGGCTGTTCACCCTCCCTTTTCAGAATGTCCTGCACCCGACCCGAGACATCCTTGACCCTTGCACCAGGGAGGCAACATACCATCCTGGAGTCTCGGTTGCGGCGGCAGAAACGTCTATCTATTCCCCTTACAATTGAATCCCCTATCACTATCGCTCTCCCACTCTTTTTCCTGCCCTCCTGTGCAGCAGGGCCACCCACGGTGCCATGAACTTGGCTGCTGCTGCCTTCCCCTGATGAGTCATCCCCCCCAACAGTACCCAAAACGGTCTATCTGTTTTGCAATGGGATGACCGCAGGGGACCCCTGCACTACCTTCCTTGCACTTCTCTTCCTGTTGGTCACCCATTCCCTATCTGGCTGTGTATCCTTGACCTGCGGTGTGACCAACTCACTAAACGTGCTATTCACGTCATTCTCAGCATCATAGATGCTCCAGAGTGAATCCACCCGCAGCTCCAGTGCCGCATTGCGGTCTGTCAGGATCTGCAGGTGGATGCACTTCCTGCACAGGTAGTCGTCAGGGACACCGGAAGCGTCCCTGACTTCCCACATAGTGCAGGAGGAGCATAACACGTGTCCGAGCTCTCCTGCCATGACTTGACCCTTGGCTTAACTTAATTGGGCAGTAACAAGGTTAAAAGTTACTTACTGATAAAGAAAGAAAAAGAAAAACTACTCAGCAATCACCAGCCAATCACTTACCCTCTTGTCTGTGACGTCACCTTTCGATTTCTTTCTACTTCTTTTTGCCTTCTCCCTGTAGCTGGACCGGTAGGCCTCAACGTCCCCGGAACTCTCGCCTCCTCCGACGAGATCTCCGACCACGAACTCCCGCTGGCCTTTATCGGCCTCGACGTCCCCAGAACTCGCTCCTCCTCCGACTAGCTCTCCGACCACGGACTCCCGCTGGCCTTTATAGGCCTCGACGTCCCCGTGACAAAAGGGATGATGGTGCAAGGGGAAAAGAGATTGCAATGGGAAAAGTAAAGGAACAAAAAAATGGGTCTAGAGGAGGTGTAAATGGCAATTGCAAAATTGTTCCCAGCAGCTGGTTTGCACTCTCCACCCATTTCCGCCACCTCCAGAACCTCTTCCCCCAATTCTCCCCTTTCAGCATTCTGAATTGGATGATTATTGAAAGCTTCAGTAGCAGGCCTTTGTGCCAGAGAGTGTTGTGTGTTCTCGAGCTGAACACAGATGCTCAACAATGGTCTGCCAAGCGTGTCGGTGATCAAACTGGCCTTTTTCAACATCTGTATGTGGACATGTCCTGCACCAAATTCCAGATGTTCGCCTATGTCGATGACCAAGCACTGCTGACACAGCCATCAACACTAGAGGAAGCAAGTGGGACGCTCACTAGTGACCTGGACCTACTGGAATGCTACTTCTAGACCTGGCATGTCCGCTCCAATCCAGAGAAGACAGTCAGATCGATGTTCCATCTGAACAACACCGCCGGGAAAAATCTCGACAGTTCCTTCTGTGGAAGGCGACTTACCTATGGGCATCACCCTATCGGCCTCACCTCACCAACACCTGGTCCGGAAACTCGCTGGAACGTCGTGGCGGAGAACAGCCAAAACTCTTTGCACAGCAGTGACCCTCGTCTGCTTTGCTGCAGGATACTGCTCTTCCTCATGGTCCTGCAGCCCACCATCCTGATGGACGGAATCGTGGGATGCATGCAATATGAAGAACCAGCACCTCTTCACTGGCCCAACAGCTAGGTCCCTGGCTTCAACTTCCCTCGAAGACAGTGGACAGCACTTGACCCAATCCGCACGGGGCACGAATGGATGCGATCATCTGCCCCACAAGTGGTAGATGAGGGACGACCCGGTGCGACTGTGGTCATCAGTCCCAGGCCATGAAACGGAACACATCACATCAACCTGCCCATTGAGATCTGTTGCAGGAGGCACCTTATTTCTCCATTAGGCATCTCGGGAGACCATCAAATGGAGAGCCAAACTACACATCCCATTAAAGTAGTAATAGCATTCCCAAGGGACCGCTCCCTCTGTGACACCCTGGTCCGCTCTTCAATCACCCCAACACCCCTCCCCTTCTCTCAGCACCTACCCATGCAAGCGCAGGAGATGCAACACCTGCCCTTTCACCTCCTTCCTTCTCACCATCCAGATCTCCAAACACTCCTTCCAGGTGAAACAGCAATTTACTTGTACTTCTTTCAATTTATTATACTGTATTCGCTGCTCAAGATGCGGCCTTCTCTACGTTGTGGAGACCAAACGCAGATTGGTTGATCACTTTGAACACCTCCATTCAGTCGGCAAGCGTGACCCCGAGCTTCCAGTCGCTTGCCCTTTTAATTCTTCACCCTGCCCCCACTCTGATCTCTCTGTCCACGGCCTCCTACACTGTTCTAATGAAGCTCAACCAAAGCTCGAGGAGCAGCACCTCATCTTTCGATGAGTCATTTTACAGCCTTCTGGACTCGACAAGTTACCTGAGTCTTTTATGTTGGTTGAAAAGTTCTGTTAAAAATCCTGCTGGAGGAACTTGACACTGAGCAAGAGTGTTTGTGAGGCCTGCGAATCTATGTGCTCTCTTCTGATCACAGCCCCAGTCATGATGGTCAGTTGTTGAAGTTTTTTGATTTTTTTTCATTATTTAAAAAGTCTCATGGCTCCTACTGATGGTTCAATTGATTATGTCCTGAGTATCTGTGCCATACTGACTGGGGAGGTGCATGGGTTCAATCTCAGTGGAGGTATGTTGGCTTCATTTGGCATCAGTGTCGCTAGGATAAGGAGGGAGGCAAAGAATCAGCCAGGGGTAGTGGCTCACACGTCAGGAGTGGCCTTTTGAGCAGGGTAACCACAAAATTGTAACCCAGCAACCAGTCAGTGTCTTCACCGGGTGGGATTAAAATAAACAAATAAATATTGAAGGTTATTTCCTCCCTGCCTCCTGCATTGAGTATAAAAAGGTTATGGGTTCTAGGTTTGGAGCGTTGAGCTGATCTTTATCTGTACATAAATATTACATCGAATTTACAGCACAGAAGCAGGCCAATTGGCCCAACAGGTCTGTGCCGGTGTTTATGCGCCACATGAGCCGCCTCTCCCCTTACTTCACCTCATCCTATCAACATAGCAATATTAATCAGATACTGAAGAGTTGGTTTTCTGAATGTGCACAACTGTTTGAGAGCATGTGACAAATCAAAGGCACAATTCCCAATGAATTTGAATTGTAGAATATCCTGGGAAGCATGCCTGTAGTTTGCTGATCTTTGCACTCACATTTGGAAATTGCCCGATAATGCCATGTTGAACAAAGTTGTGATCTTTGAATGACCGTAGACCGTTCTGCCGCTTGTAATTTGAAAAGTGATTTTAAAAAGTAAAAGAACAAAACGATTAGCACTCTACAAATGGAGTATTGTGACCAATTCTGGGTACCGCACTTTAGGAAGGATGTGAAGGCCTTGGAGACGGTGCAGAAAAGATTTATGAGAATTATTCCAAGAATGAAGGACTTTAGTTGCGTGGATAGACTGGAGAAGTTAGGGTTGTTCTTCTTGGAAAGCAGAGAAGGTTGAGAGGAGATTTGATAGAGATGTTTAAAATTGAGGGGTCTGGACAGAGTAGATAGACAGAAACTGTTCCCATTGGCAGAAGGGTCGAGAACCAGAGGACACAGATTTAAGGTGATTGGCAAAAGAACCAAAGGCGATGTAAGAAAAACGTTTTTACGCAGCGAGTGGTTAAGATCTGGAATGTGCTGCCTGAAAGGGTGGTTGAGGAAGACTCAATGTTATCTTTCAAAAGGGAGTTGGATATGTATCTGAAGGATAACCAGTTTCCAGGGCTATGGGCAAAAGGCAGGGGAGTGGGACGAGCTGAAGAGTCGGCACGGGCCCAGTGGCCGCCTTCCGTGCTGTAACCATTCCATGATAGAGAATTTTAAAAGCCTTTGGATTCTCATTGTTGTTTTTGCATTCTTGTCTTATCTGCCTTCCTTGTTGAATACAGGCAAAGTCTTACCACCCTGTGGGTGCTGGCTCTTTAATGGCATTCTAACCTGATCCTGCGTGTCTACAGATGCAGTGCGAGCAGCCATTGAACACCTTGAGCTGCTGGGAGCAGTAGAGCGCAAAGACAACCAGATCGTCCTGACACCAATGGGCAAGAAAATGGCAGCATTCCCTCTGGAACCCAGATTTTCCAAGGTAGCAAGCACCAGTGATCTGGCCAATTCATAGCTTCTTGAATCGAGACTCCAGGGAGGTACCCAGCAATGTTCCCTCCAATTTTTTTTCTGTGCGTGGTCCCTTTAGATTTGCTGCAAGGTTGCTTGCATACGCGTTATCTTCAGCAGCGGCAAGAGCTAGTGAGTGGCCTGCGCAGGACCTCCCGATCGATGCGTGCACCTTTGGGGGAACATTGTTTCCCGGGGAGGTGGGCACCCCCCTTGGTTAGCGAGAGGGTGGTAAATGTGGAGAATGGACAGAGGGTGGTGAATGAAGGAAAAGACTGCATCTTGTGGGAATGCAGGGGGAGCAGAGGGTGGGTTGTATCCTCAGGGAGAGGATTGGGTGGTGGGGGTCGAGGGTGGTGAATGTGGGAAATGAACCGCCCAGAGTGGGATTGGGGGTTTGGGTCCAGAGGATGGATGGTGGGGGGGGGGGAGAAAGACTGAATGGACTGCCCAGGGTGGCAGATGGAGGGAGCTTTGGATAAATATTTAATGAATGAGAGATTTTTGTTGGATGTGCTGATTTGACTGCTGAGTCTTTTTCCTCCTACTCTACTATATTCCTTTACAGCAAGTGAAATGATGCGTTAGTGGAGAATTGCGATTTCTAAGATAGTCCGTTCTCCACCAGTTGCTCCTAAAAATCAGGCGCAAATCATGTGGAAACTTGGGCCCATTGAGATTAAAATAAAACAGTAAAAAAGGAGGCTTATGATAAATGTCAGGCTCATAATGCAATAGAGAACCAAGCAGAATACAGAAAGTGTAGAGGAGATTTATTAAAGGAGAGAGGCTAAGAGAGAAAGAAAATAGTGTCTGACAATTGATGAAGTAACAGAGAAGGTTGATGAGGAAAACAATACAGAAATCTAAGCTTGAACCCTTTGCCCCCCTAATTGTAGCATTTGTAGGAATGTCGAGCATATTATCGGGGTTCAATTTATCTATTTCTTAAAGATCTTGATTACTTCATAGAATCTTAGGGCACAAAATGGCCATTCAACCTGTGCCGGCTCTTTGAAAGAGCTATCCGCTCAGTTCCATTCCCTTACCCTTTCCCTATGGCCTTGCAAATGTTTCTCCTTCAAGTATTAATCCTCGCCTCTGAGGGACTGCCGAAGAAGAGACCATATATATCAAAAAGAGAAGTGGCCCTAATACCAACCCCTGGGGAACACCACTGTATATTTCCCTCCAGTCTGAAAAACGACCGTTCACCACTACTCTCTGCTTTCTGTCTCTAAGCCAATTTCATATCCATGCAGACACAGTACCTTTAATCCCATGCGCTTTACTTTTGCTAACAAGTCTATTTGTCATATGCTTTTTGAAATTCCATATACACATCAACTACACTATCCTCATCAACCCTCTCTGTTACTTCATCAATTGTCAGACACTATTTTCTTTCTCTCTTAGCCTCTCTCCTTTAATAAGTCTCCTCTACACTTTCTGTATTCTGCTTGGTTCTCTATTGCATTATGAGCCTGACATTTATCATAAGCCTCCTTTTTACTGTTTCATTTTAATCTCAATGGGCCCAAGTTTCCACATGATTTGCGCCTGATTTTTAGGAGCAACTGGTGGAAAACGGACTATCTTAGAAATCGCAATTCTCCACATTTTTTTTTCTGCAGTTCTAGTCAGGTAGAACAGTTCTACTTTGGAACAGAATTTTTTCTTCAAAAGGGGGCGTGTCCGGCCACTGACGCCTGATTTGAAAGTTTCCACAGTGAAAACGTACTCCAAACTAACTTAGAATGGAGCAAGTGAAGATTTTTGTAGAACTGAAAAAACCTGTTCTACACATTAAAAAATCAGGCGCAGGTTACAAATTAGGCGTCCAGAACGAGGTGGGGGAAGGGAAGTCATTAAATTCTACAATAAATCCTTATTTATACTTATACAAATATTATACAAATAAATCCAACCTAAATAAAAATTTATAAGCAAAGAAAAGATTAAATAAACCATCTTCCTAACTGTGTGAAAGTGCTTCAGCCAGCCTCACAAGTTCGTTCGTTCGTTCCTGACGGCAGGGGGTGAGGAGGAAGCCGTTCCAGACGGACGGAGGGAGGGAGTGTGGGACCGACCGACCGCCCACCCGACCGCAGCGGGGGGGGGGAGAAAGCCGTTCCAGACGGCGGGCGGGCGGGAGTGCGGGACCGATCCACCGAACGCAGCGGGGGGGGGAGGGGGGAAGACGTTCCAGACGGCGGGAGTGCGGGCCTGATCGACCGAACGCAGCGGGGGGGGGAGGAAGCCGTTCCAGACGGCGGGCGGGAAGGAGACAGTGAGAAGGCTGCAGGAAGCCTCAGTGCTGATGACGTGATGGCAATGTGCTTTTATTAAAAAATATTCAAAAATTAAACAGCTACAAAGAACTACAAAAATGGCCGAGTGCCAATGTTTCCTTCACACTGCGCGTGCGCGGACGCTGCAACATGCACGCGCAGGGTTGCCGGCAGGAAAAAAACTAATTTAAATAGTACCCGCCACCTCCCACTTACAAAATCGGCGCGAGTGTAGGCTCCGCCCCCCTGGGAGCCACGGCAAACAGACAAGGAGCTGCAGGGCTCTCCAGAATCGCGAGTTTATTTTCCGGCGCCGTTTTAGGCGCGAGAAACGGGTGCCCAGCTCGAAGGGGCGCCCGTTTTTTATCGTGTCGAAACTTGGGCCCTCTATCTCCAGGGAGCTCTAGTTTTGGATGCCCTTCCTTTTCTCTTCTTGGGAATGTGTCAAGTTTGTACCCAAACTATCTCTTTAAAGGCCTCCCATTCATCAATGACTGTTTTACTGGCCAAGCTTTGTTTCCAATCCACCTGGGCTAGATCCCTTTCCAACTCGGAGATTATATATATCAATGACTTGGACTTGAATGTTGGGGGTATGATTAAGAAGTTTGCAGATGACACTAAAATAGGCTGTATGGTTGATAATGATGAAGAAAGCTGAAATGGCCTCCTTCCATGCTATAAATTTCTACGATTCTATGATTAGCCTTCTTCCAGTTGAGTATCTTCACCTTTGGTCTTTCTTGTTTTCCATAACTACTCTAAATGTAGTAATCTTGTGACCACTCTAAACCTAATGATATTGTGAGATTTAAAAATAATCTCTCCTTGATCCATCTCTTCTCTACTGTAAAAACCCCAGGCTCTTCACCCTCCCACAGTAACCAATCCTGGGCTTTTCAAGGCCTTGACGTCCTTCCTAAAGTGTGGTGCTCAGAATTGAACACAATAGTCCAGCTGAGGTCTAACCAGTGATTTATAAAGATGTAGAATAACTTCCTTTTGTACTCTGCCTCTATTTAAAAAAAAGCATACGGGATCCTTGGCTTTATCAACAGCCATCTCCATTTGTCCTGCCACCTTCAAAGATTTGTGTACGTAAATCTCCAGGTCTCTCTGTTCCTGCACCTCCATTAAAATTGTTCCATGTATTTCATATTCTCCTCAAATTCTACCAAAATGCATCACTTCACACTTCTCTGCTTTAAATTTAGTCTGCCATGGATATGGGGTTCAAATTTAGAAGAGGAAAGATGCATGGGTGGTTTAAATTATGATTTCTTTCTTTCTCCGCCACCCCCCCCCCCCCCCCCCCCCGACCCACAACAGCTAGTGTCAGCAGCTTTATTCTGGTCCCGATACGATCAGTTCTGTACTCTAAAGGACCCACTACTGATTCCTGGTGCACCCAACTTATGACTCTTGTTTTGTCCACTCAGCCCCATTCACAACCGCCCTTTGCTTTCTTTGGTTTGGCTAGTATTTAGTCTTCCTCAGAAGTTCGTCTGTTATTCTATGCCTTCCTACCTTTCAAACTAATCACGTGTGGTTGTATCAAAACCCTTGCTAAATCTAAATATATCACAAGCACACCAATTCCAGCAGTTATTAATAAGTTACTTGTAGAAATATAT